>NW_022156816.1:0-262293 GCF_004353045.1 Thyridium curvatum | reverse complement strand
ATAACTGCTGCTAACTGAGCACTGGTTAGCACGCCGTTTCGGGCAGGCGGTGTGTGGTTTTCTGCCGGCCAGTCCTGCGGCCCGTCTGGGGCGGTGCCCCGCGGTAACTGCGGCTGGTTTCGTGACAATAACTTATTAGGGATTATATAGTGGATCTTCCTTAGCTACTAATTATTATATTGCCTTAGGGATACTAATGTAATATCTTATAATAAGTTGAAGGAGGTCTAGCTTCTTCTATATATGTTTTATATAGGGGACCAAGCAGTTTATATGAATAAAATTATTAATTTATAGTAATAGTTTATCTAATATAAGTAGCTATTATTGTTGCTACTGCTGTTATGTCTATTATTATTAAAAAATAATAATGCTTGATGGTATCTAAAGAGTGAGGATCTCTTAGGACGATATAGGGGGAGGAGGAAATTTTATGAGAAGAATGGAATAGAAGTAAAAGGAGGTTGATCTTCCTTGCTGGCTTACACCAGATAAGAACACCTCTTACTACTAATTTAATAGGCAAGAATAGGACTGAATGTAGTAGTATGAATGTGGTTGGATTCTAACTAAAGCTATCAGAGCTAATCAGTGTAAGATATGTACAGACAATGACCAATAGCTTTTGATAGCTATCAGCAGCTATTATCTATCAGTATTAATGTGTAACAGCACATATTAACAACTTATGGCCTATGGCCTAATAGTTATAGAGTAAGAAATCTATTAAATTATAATTAAGAGATTAAAAAGTCTAGAACTAATTCTAGGTCTTAACTATAATTAAGAGGTTTAAAAGTCTAGAACTAATTCTAGGCCTTAGATCTATATTAAAGATAGTTATTAGGCTTAAGAGCCTTTATAGTTAGAGAACTATACTTAATCAATCTATAATAATAATTATATTCTTATTATTAGATATTATTATAATATCTTTAAAATATAGATATTATATTTATTATATCTCTTTTAACTATATTATATTAATAATATAACTTAGCTTATATCTAATAGATATACTAAAAATAAATAAAATAGATAGATAGATTTAAGATATATTAATATATAACCCTCTTAAAGGATTTATAACTATAGTATAATTCTATAATATTAGATTAATTAATTAATTAGAATCTTATATATAAGTTATTTAAATAGCTTCTATTAACTCTATTTAATTTATAACCCTATTAAAATAACTATTAATATAGTAAAATTATTATCAGTTCTATTTCTTCTTTCTTCTCTAAAGATATTTAACTATCTTTCTTAGATATTCTAGCTATAATTAGTATTTCTTAATATTAAAGAGATAGTTAAGATTTAGATTATTAGATTATATCTCTTTAAGGATAACTAGACTCTTAAGTAACTCTATAATATTAATAGTCTCTAATAGGCTATATCTAAAGCCTAGAAGGCTATAATTATTAATATTATTAATTCTTCTAGTAATTTTATATAGTTTATTTAAATTAAACTTAGAAAAGATAAACTTCTTAACTTTATTAAAGAGTTATCTATTCTTCTTATTAGATACTATAGAAATAAGAAAGAATACTATCTCTTTAGCCTTAAATATATATATTAATATTATATAGGGTTATTTAATAAAGAATATACTTAAGAGTCTTAATATAGATAAGTATAAGAGATAAACTTAAGAGAATAATAAGAGGATAGATTATTTTATATATATTTAAGATAATCTCTTAATAGTAGTCTTAAAATATATTATTATTATATTAGAGCTTATAGGATAGATTACTTATTATTAAGAGACTGTTTATTATAATAATTTAATTATATCTATTATTATTAAATAGCTTATATATATAGATATCTAGATAAGTTAACTTATTAGCTAGCTATAGGGTAAGAAATCTATTAAACTATAGTTAAGAGGTTAAAAAGTTTAGGACTAATTCTAGATCTTAATTATAGTTAAGAGGTTTAAAAGTCTAGAACTAATTCTAGATCTTAATTATAGTTAAGAGGTTTAAAAGTCTAGAACTAATTCTAGGCCTTAGACCTATATTAAAGATAATTAGTAGCTATTAGGCTTAAGAGCCTTTATAATTAGAGGATTATACTTAATTAATCTATAATAATTATTATATCTCTTTTAACTATATTATATCAATAGTATAGCTTAGCTTATACTTAATAGGTATACTAAAAATAAATAAAATAGATAGATAGATATTAATATATAAAATATAGCTTACTTTAATTTAAGATCTCTTATTTAATAACTTTAAATTATATAGATTAAATAATAATATTACTTAATAATACTTATATATTAATATTAATTATAAAGCTTTAGTTATTTAATATAGAATAAAATAATAGATTATTATTATTAAAGATAATAATAATAATAAAGCTTCTACTCTCAAGATTAAGTAGTAGTAAGAATAATTTACTACTTATTATATAAGTATCTACTCTTTAATACTTTATTATAGAGATATCTATAATTATTAAATATCTTTACTATTTATTAAGCTTCTTTATTATATATTTAGCTTAAAAGCTACTTATTTATATAGCTTAATATATATAATATTAAGAGATATCTCTACTCTTATTAAAGAGATAATAAATAAGAGAGATAAAAGAGATAGGCTAATTATATAATTTCTTCTTAAAGTTTAAATTAAGTATAGAGTTATTAAGTTATTTTATTTTAAAGTAAATATTATTTATCTTAATAATCTTATTATTTAATATAAGTAATCTATATATTATATTATCTTTAAAGCCTATTAAAATATAATATTCTACTCTTTTATCTAGCTTCTTTAATCTTTATTATAATAGATATCTTTAAACTTTTGTTAGGCCACATGGCCATGCTTGTCGATGTGCGCTGCTGCGCACGGACCTAGATTGATGACTGCTGATGGCAGCTGCTGACAACTGTCAGAAGTTGTAGGTCATCATCATCTACATATAGCTTAGCATACAAACCTTTAGTTGTAGTTGGAATCCAACCACGTTCATACCACTGCATCCAGTCCCATCCTTGCCCATCAACTTTTATATTAATAATTCTAATATTAAATAGATTTAATTACTATTTATAGACTATCTTAAAGAGTATAATATTTAGTATTAAGTAAGAGCTTTAATTATATAGATAGTTAATTATCTTAAGAATAATAAGTTAATACTTCTAAAGAATATATCTTTTAAATATTATAGGTAGTAGCTTATCTTTAATATAATAGTTAAAAGATTCTATTAGACTATTTAATTAGTATTACTTAATCTTTAAAATATATATCTCTATCTCTTTTATAATATATTAATATTTAAAGATCTTATTAAGAATCTCTTATATATTATTAAAATATATTAGACTATACTTCTATTATTATAGTTCTTAAAGTTTAAATATAAAGATAAATTCTTAAATATATTAGTAGATCTTTTCTTAAGATAGAATCAGCTTAGTTTTACTATATTAATTATAGTTATTAATTATTATAATTTAGTATTATTTATTATTTAGGCTATTAATATATAATCTAACTATATTATAATAGATAGTATTATTAATATACCTCTCTTTAAGTAGTTCTCTATAGTATAATAGCTCTATTATTTATTCTTAAATATAGGGTTTATATAAGTAAAATTATTAGACTTTCTCTATTCTATCTATAATCTCTTAAAGCTTAGTAATATTCTCTTTATCTAGATAATTTATTCTTTTATATTATAGATATACTTTATTATTAATTATATAAGATATAAGTACTTAGATTCTAAGATTAGTTATCTATAATATAAAGAGAATATTAAATTAAATTTCTTAAATATATCTCTCTTTTATACACTTATTATTAATATTTTTAATAGACTAATAAATATTCTAATACTCTCTTATTATTATAAACTCTATTCTACTATCTAGAAGTTATATAAGAAAGACTAGATTAACTTTAAGATTTAAGATATAGAGTATATTCTAAAGTTTAAATTTAACTTTCTTTTTATTAATAAAGTATATCCTTTTAATAATACTAATTTTAATAATATTAATATTAATTCTTCTAATATTTTAGATCTTATAATTAAAGAGGTACTATTTATAAAACTCTTTCTATTAAAAGATATAATAAGATTCTAAGCTTAAGTTAAGAATTTAGGCTTAGTAAAGAGTATAATAGTTAATTATTACTTATATTATAAATAGTCTCTATTCTTATCTATTTAATAAAAGATAAAGATAAAGCTATTACTTTTATTATTAATAAGCTTCTTATTATTTCTATTATTATAGCTATTTTAATTAGTATTATAATCTTTATAATCTAACTAACTTATCTATTTAAATCTATAGTTACTTTTAATAGATTTATTTCTTAATTTAAGATATAGCTTCTAATAATAATCTTTAATATACTCTATATAGTTATAATAGATATAATAAGATATCTTAATTATTTTAAACTTCTCTTTCTTTAATAATATATTAGTTATATTATACTTTTAACTTTATTATCTCTAAAAGTTCTTACTTAACTTTCTAACTCTATTAACTCTATCTATATATATATTTAATTTCTCTCTTTTATTATTAATCTTATTAATTAAATAACTTTTCTCTACTTTAATACTAAGAACTATAACTTTAAGAGTTAGTAATATCTCTTAATAAATTATCTAGAATATAGTTTATTAGATCTTAAAGTAATAGTTTAAACTCTTATTAAACTTAGAAAGAATAAAGCTCTTTAAAAGCTTATATTTTAGTTTAATATTATCTAATAACTTCTATATCTCTTTAATTTATTAAGAAAGAGTCTATACTTCTATCTATCTATCTATCTATTTTATTTATTTTTAGTATACCTATTAGATATAAGCTAAGTTATATTATTAATATAATATAGTTAAAAGAGATATAATAAATATAATACCTATATTTTAGAGATACTATAATAATATCTAATAATAAGAATATAATTATTATTATAGATTAATTAAGTATAGTTCTCTAATTATAAAGGCTCTTAAGTCTAATAACTACTAATTATCTTTAATATAGATTTAAGGCCTAGAATTAGTTCTAAACTTTTAAATCTCTTAACTATAGTTAAGATCTAGAATTAGTTCTAGACTTTTTAACCTCTTAACTATAGTTTAGCCTATAGCTAGCTAATAAGTTAACTTATCTAGATATCTATATATATAAGTTTATAAGTCTAGATATATAAGCTATCTACTTAATAATAATAGATATAATTAAATTATTATAATAAATAGTTTCTTAATAATAAGTAATCTATCCTATAAGCTTTAATATAATAATATACTTTAAGATTATTACTAAGAGATTATCTTAAATATATATAAAATAGTCTATCCTTTTATTATTCTCTTAAGTCTATCTCTTATACTTATCTATATTAAGACTCTTAAGTATATTCTCTATTAAATAATCTTATATAATATTAATATATATATTTAAGACTATTAAAAAGATATTATTCTTTCTTATTTCTATAATATCTAATAAGAAGAATAAATAACTCTTTAATAAAGTTAAGAAGTTTATCTTTTCTAAGTCTAATTTAGATAAATTATATAAGGCTATTAAAGGAATTAATAATATTAATAATTATAGTCTTCTAGGCTTTAAATATAGCCTATTAAAGACTATTAATATTATAGAGTTACTTAAGAGTCTGATTATTCTTAAAGAGATATAATCTAATAATCTAAATCTTAACTATCTCTTTAATATTAAGAAATACTAGTTATAACTAGAATATCTAAGAAAGATAGTTAAGTATCTTTAAAGAAGAAAGAAGAAATAGAACTAATAGTGATTTTATTATATTAATAGTTGTTCTAATAGGGTTGTAAATTAAATAGAGTTAATAGAAGCTATTTAAATAACTTATATATAAGATTCTAATTAATTAATTAATTTAATACTATAGAATTATACTATAGTTATAAACTCTTTAAGAGGGAGTCTATACTTCTATAAATATATTAGAATTAATTATTTTAAATTTAGTAAACTACTTTTATAATACTTTAATATTAATATCTTAATATTTCTTTTTAATTTAGTTTAATAAGTTTATAATAATAATTTTATTATAAAATAACTTAATATTTATATTATTAAGTATTATCTATATTATATATAGATATATATATTACTTATTAGTTTACTACTTTTATAAGATTAAGAGTACTTAATTAAAACTTTAATAAATTAATATAAGATCTTTAATATCTTTATTATAAAGTTAGAGTTTAATATTCTTAAATTATAATATATAAGACTTATATTTATTTAGTTTTAATTATAAGTTAATATTAATTAAAGATAGATCTAGCTTTTTAATAAATAGCTCTAGCTTTATAACTATAATACTTATTTAAGTAATAATAATATCTATTTAATCTTATTCTTTTAAATATTATAATAATATATTTAATTATAATAAGAATTATAATAATAATAGATTCTTATAAAACTAATATTATTATAATAATAATTATAAGCCTCTTATACTTAAGAGCTTATCTTTAACTTTATCTCTATTATTATTATTATTTATACTAACTATAAATAATAATAAATTAATATTAACTTTAAATACTTATTATATTAACTTAATATAATTATCTATACTTAATATCTTTAGCTATCTTATAATTAATTATTATAATAGAAGTTAGTATTATAATAATAAAGAAGTAGAAATATCTTATATTATTAATACTTATTATTTATTATTATTATTACTTTAATATTACTTATAGCTAATTTAAACTAAGATTAATCTTTAAAGATAGTAAAATTATTCTATAATATCCTAATTAATATTCTTTATAAGTATAAGTATTAATACTTAGCTAATTTAGTATAAAAAATAGAATTTATATAGAATTCCAGGCTTACAACCTATTAAAATAGACTGGAATAGTGCTTAATTAACTTGCTTAGAGTGCCTAGAAGAGTAGGAAGGCGCTATATCTAAATATATACAACATCTGATAATAGGAATAGCCTTATGTATAGGTACTTATAGTACACACACCGATCCCGGCTTTCAGCACTAAAGCCCTTATACAAGTTCTAGGTAGATCTTGACGAGTATATCGTCTTGGTACGCTGATGGGATATGTTCTGTATCCCTCTCCCCGAATAAGAAACCCCTTACGCACATAGCAGTTGCCTCACAGATATGGTCCAAGCACCTCCTGAGCCCGAGCCCAGACCTTCGGCTGCGCCTTCTCGCGCACCACAGGCATGACCGTCTCCTTCGGCCACGTCTCGCACCGGTGGCTGACGATGAACAACCCCCCGCTCTCTTTCTGCAGCGTGTTGATCCCCGGCTTGCCCGTCCACGGCACGCCCTTGCCGCCAAACTTGGCGCTGGTGCAGTTGAACAGCTGCCGCTGGCCCGAGACCTCGTCGCTCATGGCCAGGAGGCGGATCAGCGGGTTGAGGAAGAGGTAGACGAACCACGCCCACAGCGAGTTGGGGTCCACGTCGCCCCGGTGCACGTTGCCCGTGTTGACCCAGCCGGGCGAGGCGTGGATAAAGGTGACGTGCGGGTTGTCGGCCGCGACCTTGTCCAGCGCCGCCGAGTTGAGGTTGACGTACTGCGACTGCGCCTTGACGGCGCTGAAGTTGCCCGGCCGCTGCAGGTCGATGTCGTCGACGTCGATGCCGTTGGCCGTCTCGAACCCGCCGCCCAGCACGCTGATGACGCGCGGCGCCTCGGCGGCGCGCAGCGCGGGGAGGAGCCGCAGCACGAAGAGCAGGCGCGAGTAGTACTCGAGGCTCTGGCACACCTCGAGGCCCTCGGCCGTCTCGGTGCGCCGCCCGAACGGCGCGTAGCCCGCCGACAGGAAGAGCAGGTCGACGCGCGGCTCTTTGCTGCTGATGAGCTCGCACACGCGCCTCACCTCGGCCAGCAGCGAGATCTCGGCCTCGGTCCACACGATCTCGGCGCGCGGGTTGGCGGCCTCGAGCTCGGCGATCAACGCCGCCGCGCGCGCCGCCGCGCTCCGCCGGCCGACGAGGTAGATGCGCACGCTGGCGCCCGTGGCGACGAGGGCGCGCACCGTCAGCTGGCCCACGCCCGAGGTGGCCCCGGCGAAGACGGAGACGCGCGGCGCCGTGGCGTCGTTGATCAGCGCGTTGGACGCCTCGATTTCCGCCTGGCTGGGCATCGCGGGTGTTTGTGTGTGTGTGTGTGTGTGTGTGTGTTCTTTGTTTTCTTTGATGATGATGGTCGTCAGAACATACGAAAACAGGACTTCTGGAATATTAAAAAGGAGAGATGGCTTCTTTCTTTTCAATAAAGAGGCAGGGACTGAAAGAGGCAGGGACTGAAAGAGGCAGGGACTGAAAGGATGCAGCAGAACAAAGGCGACGAGTGTCCTTTATTAGGCTAGCATAGTGAGTGATTACGCAAAAAAGTCACCGAAGCCGTACCGGGCTTCGGGCTTGCGGGTTGCTGTTGCGCCGGTCGGTGCCGTCATGTGATTAGGTGGCAGCGCTGCGCTGGGCGGTTAAATTCGGTGGCTGAGTCTTGCGTCACGGCTGAGACTGCTGTGAGTCACTTTCTATTTGCTATTCATGACCCCAGCTGACGCTGCGTTTCGTATGTTGAAAGCAATTTACCGTTCTGTTTGGGTGACTGGCGATGTCCAGGCATACGGCCTCAAAGATGGAATACGGCATTTACCGCCTCCAGCAGGTTCCAGACGAGATTCACGTGAGCTCAGGCCATCTTCCGTCGTCAAGTGCCTGCGTTTGTAACGACCTTTCGCTACCTGCACCCTCCATGATGGTATTGTAGGGCGTCACGCCTGGCCTGAGGCTCCGCCATTTTCAATGTCGGAGGTAGTCATTGGGCCTATTCTCTCGCATGAAGCCTTGGATGACGCTGGCCGCTGTTAGGGTAGCTTCGGAGTGGACTGCCTAGTCTAGCTGGCAATTGGGACCCCCCTTGGCGCTCCTGTTTGTGTCTGGGGGTTTGTGTACTTGGTCCCTCAAGCGATCCTGACTGCGCTTTTGGCATCACGAGCGAATCCGTAGAGCCCGCCATGCTTGCCGTTTTGTATGTCAAACCTGAGTTCATTGTGATTAGCCTCTTGTAAATGTTTTTGTAGGTATGCAGCTTGACTTACGTCCGTGTGGGGAAAGTTCTTGGGAGCAAGCTTGTCCCACAAGGGAGAGTTGGCAGTTGAAATATGCACACGCTTCCACCCGTGGTCTCACAGAGGCTGTCGACTTGAGGCACGAGAGACGGAGTCCATCCACCGCAAGCTAGGATCGTTAGGTTAGCTTGATGAGATGTCCCGTTAGTAGCAGTCTGCACACTAGTCACTTTGGAGTTGGCTGCTCCGAGGAGATGCGAAAAGGTGCCTTGCGGCCTGTCGAGAACCATCTTGACACCCAACGACCCCACCTTGTGAAGGGCAAATCGGCAAGCCTTGTCGGCATAGACAAGCCGCCCTGGACATCTAGGAGACCGTGGTTGTTCTTGCGATTAAACGGGTGTATAGCACAGCAAAATCGACTTTTGGCCTTTGACACGTTCTACATCATCCTGGTTCGTGAGCACGACCTGCGTGTGAGTTAGCCCCACGTGGTTCATGTTCTTGATAGTGTTCTTTTAAAACCGAGCAAGGGCCGAGTCGGAGGTCATGGTGTAATTGCCATTTGCTCACGAATAGCACGTCTTCTGTCGTCAAACCAGGAGGGACGGCTCTTCCGCTTTTTATCTCTCGGTTGCACTGCTTCCATCGGGCGATGGCGTCGAGAGCTGTAGTCTGATACTCTCCCTCATAGCCAGATGCGGCCTTGATAATCTTGTTGATATCTTCCGCGAAGTCAGCCTTTCGATTTTAGTAATCAAGACGAACAGGCCCAGCGGCAGAAGCAGCATTGCAACCCTTGTCATAGGAGTATTGGCTCTTATGATAGGTTTGGTTGTCTAGGACATTGACATTGGTGTAACCTCGTTCGGCGAGATGTATGGCAGTGCTCAGGCCGAAGACACCAGACAGAACCGGAAGGCATTCTACCGCTCGGGCAAGACTTACTTAGAGGACAGCAAACATGGCGTCGACTAGGGACGAGGGTATCGGTGTGGCACCTGGCTCCAGACGACTTCACGAGGCGCAGTCTTGACTGCCCTATGGTGTTTGGCAACGATGGCTCTGCAAAGGCTTTTTGGGAATACATGTCTCTCGAGAGACGCAAAATTCAGCTTGGCCTTGCTAGGACCCAGTTTCAGACCCGGATGTGGAACTGACTGAGGCTAAGTTGAAAGGCTGGGAGCAGCAAGAAATTACTATAATAGACTCCCCATCTACACAAGTGGGTGGAACATTACCAGCAATCCTCTTTCCTGATAGATTCAGTTTCCATTTCCCGAAGCGCAACGATAGTTTTCCATAGGCCCGACTTTTTCTCTCCCCCGTTCAATGAGGCCGTCATTTATAATGGTCTTGTGTACTATAGTGGAAAGATCGGTCTCGACCTAGGCACTAGCAAGCTCTTCGTGGGGGACAATGTTGGCAAATAGACGACTGTAAGTAAGTGCCTGGTTCCACTCATTCCCCGGCGAGCACAGAACGGACTAAGGCTCTCTATATGTAGACTATAGCTCTCAAGTTGCTTGAGTCTGTCCTTATCATCGCTAGTAGCAACCTCTACAAGGTATTAAAGGTGATATCTGTTCAAACTAAATGCATGAAAGTTTTAAAAAAAATAACACCGGTATTATCAGGCTGATATCTTTATCACTGGCAGAAAAGACTTCGAAGCAATGAATCCCGCTTGTAAGCGAGCCTCAAAACCGTCCTTCTTCATGAAATCAGTCTAACATCACAGATACCGCTCTTGTGCCTGACCCAAAGCCTGCTCGAGTATGCGTAACGGTATCAGAGCTGGGACGCAACGCGAAGGTCGACATCGATAGTACTGAGATTTTGGGTATGTCCATTCCTCACAGTCTGAATTCAACACAGGCCAGCCATCTTTTTGAAGCCTTCAGGTCCTAGCAAGGATCTAGAACATTAATAGAGATATAAAGTAACTAGGTGATAGATAACACATCAACAAACTGACACCAATCACCTACACTTTTAGACAAGTCTATCTGGTTCTAGACCTTACTTTTATTAAGTAGAATATAGTAATAATCTAGAATATAGCTTATTAAGTGTAAAAGCTGTTAGAAGAAAGGTGGCTCCCTTAATTATATTATCAGAAAGAAAAGGCCACTGTGATGTATAGGGGTTCTATATGGTTTCAGAGTCATACAGTCAGCTTATATATCTTTATACTATATACAGAAGATTATATATATCAAGGTACACACATCGAACACCCGGCAGCTAGCATCTTAGGACAGACGGACTCCGACGGCTTGGCGGTCTTAACCGTCTCCAGCATTAGGGAGGGCGTGCGATAAATATTCCCATTGGCTCAGTTAAGAAGCCAAGCTTGCGGGATGCCGCATGGCAGGTACCGTCGCGTAGCGCATTTGCCTCCTCTTGCACGCAACTGCCTGTAGGTAAGGAGCGCCTGACCTTCACAGGTTCTATATAGGACTAACACGAGCCGACCCCCTTCCTAGACTGATGGGCACACCGCGTGCAGTGTTATGATGGTCATGTCCGGGTTATTATCAAAACAAAGGTCACAGGGTTGTTTTCGTTCCTTTGGGGCTCCAATAAATGTATTATGCTTGAGAATCAGCCAAAGGAGCTCTGCTCCATGAAAACAACACTAGGATGATTAGATTGCCCAATGAGGTTTTGCCTGCCACTTTCAGTCACGATGGTCAAACGAAGGTAAGGCTAGACCCGGAAACGATTGACAGCCTCAGATTGATGTCTCGAACATAATCAACACGCAGTCCGCAGCGTTGCCGACGTGGATTCTAAGCCGACCAGAAACCCTCCACCTGTCTTACCAAGTGTTTGAAAACTCGATGATTGCCGTAGGGGTACACGACGTCAAACGTACGGCTACACTTCTATCATGCATGGATAGCAGCAAGGTTTGGCAATTTTATCTCGGCGCTTCGCTCTGAGTGGGAGCAGCGTTCATCTGCACGGTATGGATCGGCGCTACAACAGACGGGACGGGTGACCCTTCAGCACATACTCCACCGATTTCTTGTCCATATGCAGGTATATTACGTGGATGGAGAGGTGGAGCTAGCCAAATCTGCTTATAAATAGCACTGAGATGACACTACTCGGTTCCGTTCCGTTGCATGTCATGCATACAGTATCTATCGTGAGAGATACGAAGCTCGAACTGCCCAACATCGAAACGGCTCCTTTGCACAGGGAGTGACCATGGTCATGTTCAAACTGCCAGATATCTATGGAATTACACTTCACGATGGTGCATGGTGGTGACTTGAGTCACAAGTACGATCTAGGGCGCAAGATTGGCTCAGTAGGCGACAGCGACAAAACAGCCCAAGAGGACATCTTGGTTCAGGTCTTCTCCCGTCCAATACTACGGGAAGAAGCTCGTCGGGTGGAGCCCAATCAACACATCTGGCCTGGAGCTCCGATCAACCTATTGGCTCACTCATTATTGATCATTTCTCCATCAGCGTCACCTGATTACATAGCATTTCCACTAAGCATTGATAGGGCAGATCGCCTCTCAGCAGCTTTATCGCGTACAGGTCTTGTCCAGTTCGCATTTCAGCGTAAAGGTCGGAGCGACTGCGGTTCGTGGACCACTAATGGGGAAGAGAGCTCTAATAACACTGGCCGGGATGCGGAGGAGTTGGCTGTCGTGAGTCAATACATAAATGCCTCACTCCAGACTGGCTGCATCACTCCCGCAGATATCAGTCTAGTGGAATTCTGTGGTTGCCTGGGGATCGGATCTCTCCTTGCCGCTTCCACTTCGGTTGGCATTGCATTTACCTGGCCGCCCGGCTCTGGTCCACGCTCGATCACTCTAGGCGAAGTCAACGTGACCGATAGGGTTCTACGGGAACAGTCCACCGCCCTTCTTTCGGGTTCGGAGGTGTCACTGTTTATGGTTCACATGAAATCGGGCTTGTAGCGCCATACGCTTGACGACCTTAGACCGGGGTTGTGAGGTCTCCTGTCGGTGCGAATCAGGAACCACTTAGGCTGGGAGATCTATCCCTCAGAGATGATTCATTTCGGTCACCTTTTAGGCCAGAAGACAACAGGCGGAGCACTATTGTTGGGCACGTCTTCAGAGAATCCGTTCCATATTTTGGAATACCTTGCCCCTCCTGGACATGCTATACCACGGTGTAGAGTCTGATGACTTCAATGCTTTCGTCTGATGACTTCAATGCTTTCGTCTGAAGTGATCAGAAAGGGCAAAAGGGGGTTGGCTAATCGCAGTAGACTCTCCGACCAGAAGTCATCTGCAAAACTGTCGATGACATCAATTATAAGTCTGTCCCATTAGGAACCATTCAGAGGCATAGGTATGGCGCCGTTTCATATGATATCAAGTCTGTCAGCAAGTACATGTACATCAGGCCTGCCCAATGCAACCTGGAATACCACACTAGCACAGGCACCCAACAAGATTAGATTTCACTTGATGCAATCTCGCAATGTTTGCCAGCCTCGATTAGACTCAAGTCAGGATATATTGCGAGGAAAGTAGCTTCGTAAAGGGATCTCGGCACTTAATCCTTGACTATCTCGGGCCCGTCTCTCGCACCCTTAGATCTTGCGTCCAAGCCCCAGAGGCAACCATCGGAGGCGGTACTGCAGAATCTTGCAATGACTTTACCATAGGCCCGTGTGCATCTCTGGTGTTTGATACATCTAATCAACCAGAGGAAAGCAATGTCTCGGTATAAGCTTGTGATGTCATCTCTGGCGATTCCGATTGCCAAATACTGGCAGGATACTACGCACTTATATTGACCATGCAATGGCTCATCAGTCAAACCGTGCGCAGTCGTAGCCGAGATGCGAATTAGTGCGACCTATATATGGCTTTTTGAAATTTCAAGGTCCATTGTACCAAGTCCTGCTCGGCGTTAGGAAAACAACCGAGTCAAGAGTCTGGCCATCCAGGGTCCATGGGGCCAAATGTCTGATGAGATGGAGGCTAGCCATTTCCGTAAGACTTAGTTCAATCTAGTATGATGTATGCATTGGCATTCTGTGGTGTAGCCATGTTTGCGACATAATCTCCTCTTTGTCCTCGTGCACAAATACAGTACAGTATTAGACTAGAGAACTTAGCAGGCTCGGTGCAACCACAGGGTGGCATCATTAGATGGTTCTTCATCAAAGTAACGTACCATATTTCAAGAATTGAGTCCCAGTTCGAGGAGCTACGTTCCGAGCAGTGAGTAGCCGGTCGTTGACTACTGCGTGCCAGGTGTCTGGGTGGCCAGGTCAGGACCAAGACCAATGTATGGACGAGACTGGTTAAGGCAAGCCCCTTGGTCGTAGGCCACATTTAACAATTCTTTACATACATAACGCTAACCCTTATTCTCTTAATAAATAAGTTCATAGCATTATAATTTTGATAAAGCTTTTTCTATTATAAACAAGATATAATTAAGATATTTTAAAAAAATATTTTTAAAATTGTTAACTCTCTTAATACTTTAATATAGAATATATTCATAAACTAGTTCAGAGCTTTAAGATATACTTTATTCTATCAAGAAAATATTCATACTTTATTTTATATTTGTTTTTCAATAAGAATTCAATAAGCTTTCCGAATTGGGTATTTTTATTTTTCTGAGTATTCTTTTACACTAGTAATCTAAAGTTTAAAAAGTGGATTTTCGGTGTATCAAGGTGGCCCACGACGAGCGGTGGTCCGGGATGTGGGTACTTGCCTTATCTATCACTCGAGTGAAGCAAACATAGATGGTACCAGACTCCTGAACAGGTTAAATGAGAAGGATGGATTTCAAGGGACGAGAGGACTAGCTGTGAATATCTCTTCTCGTCCAGTCACTCTGCCATTCGTGCGAGGACCGTTCGGTCTGTCGTATGACTCGTATGGGCCAAACACATAGGTATCTCCATACTATTCACAGAAGACACATGGAGATGCCACTGGCTTCTCACTGACAAAAGAAAAGATGGATGGCGTTGTCCCGGTCGAGAAGATAGTTGCGGACATGTCATGCCATGACCCTCGAACGTTCACCCCTACCCTAGACTGTCGCCCCCACCCTAAGCCGTCAAGTTCCTGCAGTATCAGACTTTGTAAAGGGCGTTGATCTCATTGTCTGGACGATGGTGTGTCACGTACTAACAGGATGGACATTCCTGTTGGGGCCGGACCCGGCGAGGGGGTGGGACCTTGGGGCTTAGGGGTGGCCCCCTCCCCCCCTAAAACTACTACTGTGCCCACCCATTTTCTGTGTGAACTTCCCGTCTGCTGAATTAACTCGTTGTAGCACTCGATATGATGGTACCTCTGCTCCTGAGGCATATGTTACTGAACAATTGGCAGCCCTCCCGAGGGTATAAAAAGGCGCCCTGGGAACGAATTTCGATGATTTCCTACATTCTCGACACTAGACATCGACGTCTACGCTGATCATCATATTCGACCAAGCCATCCATCCAACCATCCTGAAAACCCTTTGGCATCGGGAATACCGTGTCCACCCGCCCGACCGCGAGCCCAGCCACGCCGCTATCACCCTGCGAAGTTCGATCGATCTACTCATCACACACCAGACTCTTCCGCAAAGCACGAGAGCAGAGTGGATAAGAGATGGAGCAAGATCGGGAGAATGTGGGCAATGCCACGGAGGCTACATTCTCTGGTTTTGACCTCCGACATACTGAGGGCCAGTTGGCTGCTTGGGAGGCCATCTGTCGGGGCGAGTTGAAGCAAGCAACCTGGGAAGATGAGGCATCTATGGATTGGATTTGGACAAATCAACCCAGAAAGGTTCTGGCTTGGAGAGTTAGTTGGATGTCGGATCGTGGACGCGTCGACTTATCGTCACTCCCTCCACCTCCCACCTCTCCCGAGGATTCCCCCCAGGAAGCACTCGACTGGCTCGTCCAGGCTGGCGACATTGATGAGGCATGGGCCAAGGTCTATCTACTATCCGATATCGACGAAGAGAAGGCAATGCAGCAGCTGCATCTTGACCTCATCGAGGGGCGCAAGATATATCTGAGCGAGGCGCCATGGACCGATTACCATGACTGGTGTTGCCCGTGCGAAATGGAGCCCAATTACCCACGACTTCACTATATTACAGATGGTCAAGTTGGCGAGGTTGTTGATAGCAGCTTCGCCGATGACTTCGCCTGGAAATTCGGGTATGACCATAGCCGCCCCTTAGCCAATGTCGAGGACTTGGAGATGGTCCTGGAAGATGAGCGGGTGCTCGAGGCTGGCTCAGGTTTTCTCTTCTATTGATTGAATGAGGACGATGAAGCTATCGAGACTGGCGAATAAATTGAGGGTGAAGGAGCTAGCGGTGTTCACTTAGAGTACATCTTGGAGATAGGTTTCCGCAGAGTGTGGAAATGGCAGCACCACGGATAGACAACCCAAAGAGGATGATGATCAGTTCATCGGGAGGAGTAAGCGATACACAAAAGAAAAGGAAAAGCTTCGCACTTTGGAAGGGTATATCATGGATACCTGACCCATAGAGCAGTTGGAGGATACAAGTATACGATGTTCCCCAATACAAAATACTGGGATTATTATACAGGAATACTCTGTGTTTTGAATCTTTACTGAGATCCCAAGTCTTGAAAATACAAGGAAACACGTTTATCCCAAAGAGGATACCGCTCTTCAGTACCGGAAAGATTGTGTTGTCCGGTCTGTATGACAATACAATGAAATCCAACCCGGCACCGCGACTGGCACGGACAGAAGTTGATCCCTATGTAGACAAGCGAGAAGTATGGCATGATGAAAAAAAAAAGACCTTACCGTATATACAAGGAGATTGTGACGCTGACTTATCTGCTGATCAGGATGGCAGTGGGTCTTGTGGAACGGACGGCGCTCGCGCTTAGCCGTGCTGTTAGTTCTTGATGACGCAGTCTTCCCACAGACATATTTTCAGAAGATCAGCACCTCATCAGAAAGAGTCTATTCAGTTCTGGCGCCATTTTGTATTATTGATCCTCTCAACATTTCAAACTCATCTCCAGTCGTAGAGCGTCAAACTCAACGTGGACGGGACAACAGAGCTCATGAATACCCAATATCTTTCCCCAATCGACAGTTTGTATAGGTTTTCGAAGCATATCGACACGCGAGGGGTGTTTGGACTCTGGTGAAGCAATCTCGACAACTTGGCTCCATTGCTGAGCACCTTTCATCCTCCCGGTGCTTGAGTGACTGATGTTCGTCAGGTATGGAGCCAAGTTGGTGAGATTGTTCACCATAGTCCAAACACCTCTTGCATATTCGAATGTTACCAATCAAGGACTTTACAACGACCTCGATGATCGTTGGCAGCCTCACGGTATATGCCTGGCATGACAAGCAATCGCTCAGGATATTTTAACGTCTTCCTATCGATTACGATTCCAGCGTTAATATTATTAGAACCTTTCTAGAGCCCTCTAGTACTTAGATAACAGCTTGTATGGATGTCTTTAAGGCTGCTAACTCTAACACTCACAGCCACTTCAGTAAAGTGGTCAGGCCTATATGCAGCTACAAATTATGCAGGTATGGCAGTGGTCAGGTCCACCCACGCATGTGAACTAAAGTCGTCCGTTTACGGTAGTTGCCTCGGTTGCGCTAGAAAATAGCTTCCATACAACCTTCATTCCGGTGCAACTAGAGGTGTCATGTACCCGTCACGCGGCCCGGAGAACCAGGATAAACAACAGCCAGGCTCCACTCGATGTGAAACTTAAAAATTGCCTTCCTGATCTGATAGAGAGAAAAAATACGTCACCATGGTGATACCAAGGTGTTAAGGGTTCATCGTCTAATCACTGTCGAAACAAATCTTTGATGGAACTACATTCCCGTCAAGACACCAACACTTCCAGACAAAAACATCCGGAGTCGATAATGGCACAGTCAATGCGAGCCTGGCAAGCCGCCCAGCCGGGTGCATTCAAGCAGACGCTCAAGCTCCACGATGACGTCCCGCGCCCCTCGGAGGCAGAGCTCAAGGACGGCCAGGTTCTCGTCGAGGTCGCCCGCGCGGGCCTCAACCCGGCCGACTACAAGGTGTGCGAGATCGGCCTCGCGTCACGGGCCATCACCTCGTTCCCCAAGACCCCCGGCATGGACCTCAGCGGCCACGTCGTCGCCGTGGCGCAGGGCGTCACCGACGTCAAGGCCGGCGACGCCGTCATCGGCCGCGCCAACCCCAAGCAGTCCCCCGGCTCTCTGGGCCAGTTCCTCGTCCTCGACCGCGACGCGTACGCCCCGCTCCCGGCCGGCTTCGACCTGGAGCAGGCCGCCGGCGCGCCGACCGTCGCCCTGACGGCGTACCAGTGCATCGCGCCCTACGTCAAGCCCGGCGACAAGGTCTTTGTCAACGGCGGCTCCGGCGGCGTCGGCCTGTCCAACATCCAGGTCGCCAAGGCCCTCGGGTGCCACATCACCGTGACCTGCTCCACGGGCAAGGCCGACCTGTGCAAGGGCTTCGGCGCCGACGACGTCATCGACTACCGCAAGGAGGACGTGCTCGCCGAGCTCAGGAAGCGCGGGCAGGTGTTCAGCCTCTGCGTCGACAACGTCGGCGACTCGCCCTCGAACCTGTACGCCTCGTGCGGCAGCTTCCTGCTGCCCGGGAGCAAGTTCGTCTTTGTCGGCGGGCACGTGTCCGCGGCGAGCATGGGGAGCATCCTCAAGACGCGGCTGCTGCCGTCCTTCCTGGGCGGCGGCTCGCACCAGTTCGTCTTCTTCCTCACCGAGAACAAGCGCAAGGACTTGGAGACGGTCAGGGACTGGATGGCGGAGGGGAAGCTGAAGGTGAATGTAGACTCCACGTATTCGTTCGAGGAGGCGGATAAGGCCATCGAGCACGTTAGGAAGGGGGCTGCGGGCAAAGTTCTTGTTCGTGTGCAAGAGAAGTGATGAATTTTCTCATATTCCCATATATCTAGCTATAAAACACCCCTTTTCCCCAAAATCCAAAATATGCAATCGCTCAGCCTCCGGTGAATGACAGTGTGATGCGCCCGTACCCCCAATGCAAATGCAATGACCAAATCCCAATAATGAACCCTCACGGGAAATGCTTCAGCCCCTCTTCGGCTCAATGACGTGCTCTTCTACATCCACACCCACCTTCTTGTTCCTCCTGAACAGGGCACCAAACTTGCTGAAGCCCCTGGCCATCCACCGATACGAGATGACGAAAGGCGGCGCGACAAAGTGCACCGCAGCAACGAACCACGCGTCGGGGAAGATGCGCACGACGATGCCCCAGGGCAGGCTCATGGCCGCGATGAGGATGGAGATGGCCCACTGGGCGCCGTTGAGGCCGTTCGGGTGGATGTCGAAGACGCGGTTGCCGACGAAGACGATGGCGATCTGCAGGCCGATCATGATGGCGTTGATGGCGAGGAAGAACCAGTTGCGGTGGACGCCGGCGAAGACGTTGAACTTGTTGTCGAGGCGGCGGCAGTTGAGCTCGTTGAAGATCTGCATCCAGACGAAGGCGTTGAAGATGACGGTGTCGAGCTGCAGCTTCTGGTCCGGGTCCGAGAGGTCGTAGCGCAGGATGGACCCGCCGGCGAAGTAGAGGACGAGGATGACGACGAGCTGGAAGATGGACTGGCCCGTGATCATCTTCCACATCTATGGACAGCCGGGTGTTAGTGGGTTGTTCTCGTATCGATTGTATGCCGATGAATAGTGCTACTTACGTTCATGGTGATCAGCGGCGCAGACTTGGGCTGAGGTGGTCTGTCGAGGATAGCGTCGGTTGGGGGATCAGTAGCCAGAGCCAAGGCGGCCATAGTGTCCATGATCAGGTTGATCTACAGATGGTCAGTACTTATATATATGCATCAAATACCAAAGAACCAAATCTTACCCATAGCAACTGAACAGCCTTGAGCACAGGCTCCATCTTGGGGTCGTACATGGACGTGACAAACGACAGAAGAACAGCAGTGATGTTGACGGTGATCTGAAACTGGAGGAACTTCTGCACGGCGTCGTTGACAGCGCGTCCCCACTTGAGCGCAGTGACGATCGAGGTGAAGTTGTCGTCCATTAGGATAATCTCCGACGCCTCCTTGGCCACCTCGGTACCGGAGATGCCCATGGAGAAGCCGACATCGGCAGCCTTGAGAGCGGGAGCATCGTTCGTGCCATCGCCGGTGACAGCGACGGTCTCACCCAGGGCCTTGAGACGAGTGACCAGGATGCGCTTGTCTTCGGGTGACGAACGGGCAAGGACCTGCAGGCGCGGGATGACCTCGTCGAGCTGCTCCTCGGAGAGACGGCGGAACTCGGGGCCTTCCATGACGATGCCGCCCTCGGTGTAGATACCACACTCGGTAGCGATAGCCCGGGCGGTGTAGATGTTGTCGCCAGTGACCATGCGCGTCGTGACACCAGCGCGCACGGCATTCTGCACCGCCTCGGGAACGCCGGGGCGGACAGGGTCTTGGATGCCGACGACGCCGAGCAGGGTCAGGTCGCTCAGGTTCTCCAGGTCGGGATCCTGCTCAAAGTCCTTGTACACGAGGCCGATGGTGCGCAGAGACTTGCGGGCATACGAGGCGATGGTCTCCTCCACGGACTCGCGGTTCAGGGGCTCGGCGGCACCGGTGGCGACGTTGATCTGGGTGGAGCAGAAGCCGAGGACGATCTCGGAGGCGCCCTTGATGAGGAGCCTGTAGCCGGTAGGTATCCTGATGACGGCGGCCATGTACTTCCTGCTCGAGTCGAAAGGGATGATGTGGACCATTTGCTCGTTGGATCGGGCTTCGGCGAGAGACTGCAGGCCGAGATGGTCCCGGGCGAGCTCGAGCAGCGCCGTCTCGGTCTTGGAGCCGATGAAGGTCTCGACACCGTCCTGCTGGCCTTGGAAAGCGGTCGAGTTGATGGCGACGGACTGGAGGATGAGCTGCTTGACGTCCTGGCACAGAGTGGAGGCCCATGACGTGACGTCGGATGCGAATTCCGAGATGCCAAAGAGGCCGGCGACGACCGTCATTTTATTCGTTGTCTATGCGAAGTCAGTCTCGTCTCTCACAGTACTGCTTCATCCACCAGATATGAAGATATATACCAAAGTTCCGGTCTTATCTGAGCAGATGCTAGTAGCATTACCCATCGTCTCACACGCCCTCAGCACTCGTACAAGGTTGTTCTCCTTGAGAAGACGCGTCGTGGCGAAAGCGAGCGCGAGCGTGACGGCGAGTGGCAGGCCTTCGGGCACGGCAACGGCGATGATGGCGATGGCCACGACCAGGAGATCGACGAAAGTGGACGCCTTCTCCTCGGGCAGCCGGTGGTCGTTGGGAAGGTTGGCGCAGAAGCGAAAGAGCAGGATGAAGAACATGAGCACCGAAGCACCGCCGCCGAGCTTCGCAATAGCGATGGCCAGACCCTCCAGCTTCTTCTGCAGGGGCGTCGACTCGATGTCGGTGCGAACGGACATCATGATACGGCCGAAGCTGCTGTGCACGCCCACCGACGTGCAGAGGAACGTGCCCATGCCCTCGATAACCCTCGCGCCTGAGATGATAAACGGGTCCATCTCCTTGCCATCCTTGTGCTCCGGCTCAAAGACCTTGGCGCCAGCAGTCTTCCTCAGAGCGTCCGACTCGCCCGTCGCAGACGACTCGTCGCACTTGACGCCGTGACCATCGATAAAGATGCCGTCCACGGGCACCAGGTCGCCGGGCTCGAGGTACAAGACGTCGCCGACCAGCACGTCGGCGACGTTGATCATCATGGACCTGCCCGACCGCAGGACCTTAACCTCCCTGTCGTCCTTCTTGGTGTTGAGCCGCACAAACGCCTTCTCCTTCTGCCAGTCGTTGTGCGAGGCGACGACGACGACGATCAGCACGGCGGCCAGGATGGCCACGCCCTCGACCCAGTCGACGGGCGTCGGGTCCCCGGGCGCGTGCGCGACGCCAAAGGTCTCGTAGAGGCCCAGCGCCAGCGAGATGGTCCCGGCGACCGTCAGCAGCAGCAGCACGGCCTCCTGGAAGGTGATCCAGGCCAGCCGCCAGATGGACTTGGGCTTCTTGGGCGGCAGCTGGTTCCGGCCGTAGACGCGGGCGCGCTCGGCGCCGGGCGTCGCCGGCCCGCCGGAGGAGTGGTGGAGGTGGTGGTGGTGGTGACCGCCCGCGGCGTGGGCCTCGACCTCGTCGACGCTGAGGCCCGTGGTGACATCGGTGTGCAGGCCGCGCGCGATGCCCTCGAGCCCGCCGAGGGCGCGGTAGGCGTCGAGCGACTTTGGGTTGAAGAGCTTGTTGAGCTGGCCGGGGCTGTAGTCGAAGGGGTTGTTGGCGACCTGGAAGTCGGCCTCGGTGCCCGGGTCCGGCGTCAGGGCGGACATGAGGTCGGATTTGAGGTCATTGTCCTTGGGCGAATCGGCCTCGATGAAGCTCGAGGCGGCGGTCGTGCCGCTGGTGGTGAGGAAGGATGGCCCGGCGGAAGCGATGGTGTTGGCGTCGCTCAGCGATCGTTGGCGCGGGTCCTGCAGCGCCTTTGGGTCGAGGAGGTTGTTGGCCATGACGGGATGGCCCACTCGAGGGTATATGTGTACGAGTGTGTGTGTGTGTGTTCGCCGGCTGCAGTTGGGATTGGGATGAAGGAGGTAAAGGGAGGGAACACGATGCACACACGATCCGCTGAGCCTGATCCGGTGGTCCCGATGTCGATGAGGCTTCGGCGGTTTATATCAGGACGACCCAGGGAGGGAGCCTTTGGAGAGGTTGGGAGGACAAGACATTTCGTCACATTCAAAGTTTTAATTGTTGCGACAACTCCTTTCTGGGCAGTCAGAGCGCGGTAACGGCAGAAACCCGCAAACCCCATTTTTCGCGGTCTCCTCTATCGCCGCGGGCGTCTTGGCCGGAAGGTCAGGCATGTCATTCGGTGCTACACTATGCTCCCTGGACATGGGCAAGACGGGGTAACAGACAGCAGTCTGCAGATCCGGACCCAATCATGGATCGACACTAGGGGCCAGAAAGCAAGGGCAGAAGATTGGTAACTGTGACAGTTGTCGTCTGTAAGCGAGCGCTAGGGGAGGGCTGTGCAAGCAAGAAACAGATCTGGCTCGCAAAACATAAGTGGATGGGCATCTGGAGGCGGCGCAAGGCGAGATGGGATTGGCATGAAACATGAAACTTTTGGCAATGCCGGAATGGGGTCGCCTCCGTCTCCGATTACATAAACACATCGCCAAGCCAGCACATCCCACTCCAGCTGAGGGATTTCGTCCCAGCCAAGGCGAGGACCCCGGCATCTAATCTAATCTGATGTATGGGACGAACGCCAGATTGGCATCAACCCCACGCCGGCGACACTCCCTGAATGCCCTGCTTCCGATTACCTAAGCGGAGGTGGCCTTGTCTGATATCGAAAAAGTAATGGTGATGACACCTTGGATGCGGTGAGCACATGGCACAGGCTGCACGCTGGGGTAAGCACCGATGCTTCCGGCCCAAAACCTAAACAGCAACATCGGGTAGAGTTGCTGGTCGTGCGACCTAGTCGATGTCTTTTTGCATGATCGGCACCTATCCTGAGGATCAGGGTCCATATCGAGAGACTCGCTGTTTTTGTTGATGTGGACGCAGAAGCCCCCTTTCCATGATCACGGATAGTGGGATTCATTGCACAAGAATGCGTAAACTCGGAGCGGTAGAAATGGTACATCAGTGATAAAGTCAAGTAGTTACAGTGTATCCCGACGTTAGGCATCTCATGAGCGCATCACCAGGTGCGCAAATTCATTGACTAGGGTTGAAAACAAACATTCTTGTTAGTTGGGTCTGTTTCGTTTCGTTTCCAGTCGCTTTTCAACCCATGGCGATCCACTTACAGTCAATCTGGCCGTCTCCATTCTGATCCGCTTCTCGGATCATGACATCGAGCTCGACATCCGTGAGCTGCTCGCTCTCGCTCATCGATGTCATGACGTGGCGCAGCTCTTCCGCCGTGATGAAACCGTCGTTGTCGCGATCGAACACGTTGAAGGCCTCCCGGAGTTCCTGCTCGTGGTCTGCTTCCTTCATTTTCCATGCCATCATAGCCAAGAACTCTTTTGTGTTGGAGAAAGGATGAAACACGTCAGCCACAAAGATATTCTCCGAGACCCTCGTTCTGTTATCACGAAATTGCCACCACCGACCCATGCTTGCCGAGTGAAACGTACCGTCAAAGTCAATCGTGCCATTGTTGTCCGCATCGGCTTCGTTGACCATGTCCTGCAGCTCCGTCTCGGACGGGTTGTGGCCGAGTGATCGCATGACGATGCCGAGCTCCGCGGCGGTGATTTTGCCTAGTTTTTTTGCGGAGGTGGCTGAGCATGTCGTCCTAACGGTTTTTGTACGGCCGAAGAATCCAAGACCTACCATCGCCGTTCTTATCCTGTAGCAAACCCAAATTAGCCTCGTTCAAGTCTTGGGATATGTTCTGGACACAGAGGAGCCAAGACTTACAAAGATAGAAAACACCTCGTGAAACTCCGAGACCTTCTTGTCCTCGAGACCTGGAGCCTCTTGTACCGAGTCGATCTGCATTAAATCAACCTCCTGTCGCGGACGTCAGTGTCTCGATGTGGAGCCCAGATGGAAGAGCAAGCAAGCGTACCATTTCGAGTCTCAAGATGAAGGCATATGCTGACGAAATCTGAAGAGGGCAATGCCGAGGAGTCAGGATAGGCAAATGAGAAGCATCAGGTTGTTGAATTATACTTTAGACGTTCGCACTTGTGGGGCTCCTGCCGACCGCGCACTAACAGGGAGTGGTGTATGGAATGGGAGGAGAGATGAAGGGTGCAGATGGCCATGTCCGTTCGGAGCTAATTTTGCACGTAGGTCCAAGCTTTATCATGTACGAAGTATTAAACACGCGGCTATCGTCTTGCCAAGTCAGGTAGAGGACTCCAAGTCGGATATGCGGCATTGGTGGTGGGCTTTGTCAAATAGTTACAATCTGTCGTGGCATTGGCAGCTATCAAGATGAGCACTGGACTAGACCATAGTGTTATAATGTCCTGTCTTATCTCTTAACGACTCGGGCCGAGGTTGTTATTGAGTTTTAATACTTTCCTCATCTTGAAAACAGACTCCTGCCTACAAAACCTACACAACAATGATATGATATCATGTCCACCAGACAGAAACACAACCTCTTACGCCTCGACCCATGCCACCAACCACGTGCTCCGTAGAGAATTGCTTTTATTACACTCACTCATGAATAATATCAAGATCCTTCTCCCTGTCCCCCTTCTTCACCTTCCATGCCGCGCTGTGGCACAGCCGAATCAGCTCCATGACAAACTCGCCCACCTCCTGGATCTGCTCGATCTCGGCCTTGGACAAGCCCTTGGTCGGGATCCGGCGCGTGATGCTGCTGATGGAGGCCAGGATCTGCAGGTCGTCGTCGGCCGGGTTGCCGACGGGGTGGATGAGCACGTTGACGAACAGCGGCATGGTGGCGACGGGCGCGTAGTGCGACACGACCCAGACCGACTCGTCCTTCCAGAAGTCGACGACGGCGTGCAGGAAGCGGAAGATGGAGCGGCTGGCCTCGAGCGACAGGTCGGCGCTCGAGTGCACGGCCGTGTGCAGCGCGTCGGGCAGGTTCTGCTTGAAGTCGCCGCACTTGCGCACGGTGATGTGGATGTAGATCATGGTGAAGAGGTAGTCGAGCTGCAGGTTGATGGAGCGCGTGCGGTCCTCGAGGCTCATGTCCGACGACCACGGGCCCGACGGGCTCTCCGGGACGGACAGCTTGGGCCGGTAGCGCGGCTCGATCGACAGGCGCCACTCCTCGAGCTCGTCGTCGAGCTGGCGGACCGTGGAGAGGAGCTCGCCCTCTGTGTACCTGAACGCCCGCGGCGAGCACAGCAGGCGGCTCGCTTTCTCCTTGAACTTTGCCAGTTCCAGGTCTCGCGACTGGTTGTACCACGACGGCGGCTGGTTGATCCACTCCCCCGGGTCGCTGACTTCGCAGTAGTCTTCTGTGAGGATGGGCGGGATTCCCGTGCGGATCGAGGAGTCCTTGTCGAAGCAGTAACAAATCCAGAATAACCTCCGGATGTGGAAAGTCGTCATCTGGTCAAACGTCGGGATGTGCTGAGGGGCGAAGGGTAGCCTGTCTAGCAGGACATGGCCGCCGAGGGAGCAGACGGTACGGCATGCGCTTGTGAAGACCACCGACGCTTCTCGGCATCGTCCTTGCATCTTGTGATATGCCCACTAGATTGGGATGTCAGCCTTCTGGTCACAGAACTACCATCCTTTCTGCCAGGAACTCACCAATAACAGGTTGGCTTGGAGGCAATCCAAGTTCACTGCGCCGTTCAGGACAAACAGCAGCCGCTTAGATTCCAGCGCGCACGCCTTCGCCTCGGGGATAAAGTTCGTCTGCGGTGCGGCCTCGCCTAGGCGGTTGATCAGAGCAAACATAGCCCAGAGGCAAGCTTCCGCTGATGTCCGACTCCTCGGGTCGTTCTGCCTCGTGTCGTACGCCCTTGCAATCGTTCCCTCGATGAGATCCTTGTCGAGGATGGGAAAGACCAATGAGGTTTTCGACCTCAAGAAGACACCTACCAGGTGTCTGCATGCGAACTCGGGGGGTAATATCCTCGAGCCCGCGGGGAGGATGGGGACGAGCTCCGGCTTGGTGCTGACGGGGTTGTCGAAGATCTCAAACTTCTCGAGGAAGATGTCCTGCCCGGCGCCGTACGAGATCCACTCCTGCCCCCGTGACGAAAGGATGCCTACGCCCTTGAAATACCAGTTGTTGCCGAGCTGGCACCTCGACAGCTTGTGCGTCGAGTCGCATGGGCATGCCTGCGGCGAGTGCGACTGGGACTGTATGGAGTCGGTAGGCAGGGTCCAGATGGTGTTGGACGGCTGGTCGCCCGTGATGGCGGTCAGAGACATGACATCGTACGGGCTGTTGTTGGTCGACGGCCGCGGCGATACTATATCGGAGCGAGGCGTGACGCCGGCGGACGCCCTCCGCGCGGACTTGAGGGCATCCTCGAGCTCTTCCACGCGGTGGGACAGCTCCTGGACGATGTCGGTTGTGGTTCTGGCATTTTCTCGTTAGGCGCCAGACACACTCGACCGTTTAGATCTCCGGATAGGGCACACCGGGGGTGTTCTTCAGGTGCGAAGATTTACCTCTTATTCGGGTCCTTGGCCGCCGCCGCCCTGTCAAAGGTGCACTCTCGACCCTGGTTCTTACACCAATCGCAGGGCTCGCCGGGCGTCGTGATTAAGCACTGGATCTATACGAGCCATTCCCCCTTGTTAATCCGATGGACAATTGCTCCGTTTCGTTTCATCGTTCTCGCCCGGTCGTCCCAACATACCTTGCGCTTGTAGCATAGGTCGCATGCGCGTCGCGGAGGCATCGCATCTGCTGCTGCATCTCACGCTCTACGGAGTACACACACAGACAGACACAGACACCAGGGATGTTGACGTAAGCGGAGAAAAACGGGAAAGCCAGCAGCGCAAAATCGGGGGTCAGACAGGCAATAAAAGGGAACAAGCAACAAGTGCATCGGAGTGGGCGGAGCTCCGAGAATTTTATGCGCTAACTAAGGCACATCTGTGCACAGGCCCTGCACAGAGATGGCATTAAATGGCCAGCTCCCGCGCCTTGGTTGCATCGCCAAGCCCAACGGTCTCCCTTCTTAAGTGAGCCACGTGCCCAATCTTGCCCCGGTTAGCTGTCTAAGAAGCAAGAGGAATCCCTGCTGAGAGCTGAAAGCAAGCCTCACCGCCGACGCCAAGGCCGAGGCCGATGTAGTGAGACTTGAACCGTTGGGCGGGAAAAGAAATGACCAAAGTTGATCAGTCATCAGTCGTCAGTCATCAGTCACCAAAAGCATCATACTACTCTTGTCTGTCGAAGACAACCCCGTTTCCGGAATCGGCCTTGTCATGCAAAAGCAAAAGACGACGGACGAGCTTTCTTGGTCTTTCTTCTCGCTTCCATCGGGACTTGAACCACGGCCTCCATATGATGCTCATTTCCCAGCGTCGACGAGGTTGGGATTGGGGGTTGACCACTGACTCTCTAGAAAAGTGCAGATCCACGACGCTGTACACCTGGAAGTTTCTTTGGCCGTCTCGCTGCCATTTTGCACCCTCAGAGCATGCCTCAATGAGGTTAGATGCCACGTATGCCGGAGCTCAAGCCAGCCCAGACAGGACGACGATCTTGGCCAGCTTACTTTCTTGGAGCACATCCGGTGGTGGGACTGCCAGAACTCTTTACGTTCCCTCGAGATGTGAACCAGACTATGTGGCCGTGGATTAAAAGATAGTGTGCGCCTCGCTTTCCAAGAAAGCCAGGACGTCCAAGGTGGTTGTTTATCAGCCCGCTCCTTCGTGCTACAACAAGGACTGACGACAAGTCTCGTTGTCAGGCATTGGCCAGTGTTTGCGTACACGGATACCTGAGGATTCGATTGCGCAGTCCACGGTTGGATAAGCGTTCACTGAGTCCTGTTCAAACCGATACGTGAAGATGATTTCGGCCGACTGTTCGTTGACTAGTGGACGCACTTTCGGGACGTGGCCGCCCTAGTGTGATGGTGTATCACATTCTGATGACGTTGTTCGACGCTTGCCGACCATTGTGCAGCGTTGTATAACCTTGCTATGCCTTGCACCACGAGAAGTCAAATCCATAGACTCCTGCTCATGGAATATGCAATGTTAGTGTTGTGCACTTTAAGCTCATGAATCATGAATTTACACTTATAGAGTCCTAGAGCAGGATACGCTGAACTTGATTGAGTTCTATCCCTTTCTTCCCCCTCTGGACTTTTGCTCTTCTTCTGTATTTTAAATGCTAGCTTCCTTGTAGATTTGAAGGGAAGTGAAATCTATTGAATAACTGGTAGTGTCTAGGTGGGATATAGCTGTTGCCTACCCTAGTAAAGAAGATTAATAGATGTTTAGAACTTAGAGTGCTGACCTGCCTGTGATCTTATGAAGTATCCTATGATCGACTCTAGCAAGGAAAATGGAATCCAGCTATTGACGGTAAGAAGACTCTTGTATGAGACATGTATAGTAAGAAGATCTAATGCGTGAAAGGGTTCTTGAGTATTGTAGATGTGATTGCTTAAGTTGACCTGCTGCATGTCAGGTTACTATAAACATGTATTTAATGGATTCTGTACTGCCCACGCTAATACCGGAGGCTTCAAGGCCGTTCACAAGTTATTATATCTACTTTGGTTGAGTCCTTATATCTGGGATAATACCGCAGTAATGCTTTAGCCCTCCTCAGAGAGGAGCTGACCAAGTTATATGCAGCTATGCTGAGACTTCTTTGCGGTGTGAGGGGGTACTACGCAAGCAGTTGAGGTGGTCTACCAAAATCTCTTTCAGGTCGCTGCAGGCTTATCACTAGACGGCTACGCACCTGCCCGCTCAGCACAGCTGAAGGAACCCGAGGCGATCTGGATCGGGTTGTAGTATTCAATAATGACCATTACATTTAGCGCTAGGCCATCGTAGATGACAACCCTGCCCAAAATGTCGAAAGATTGGGATTCGATATGATCACAGCTCTCGAGCAAGGAGCGCAGGGACTATATGAAATTGCGTTTCATGTGGCATGACTGATTTCTATAGTTTCTAGTCGGCTTAGATTTCTTTGGGTCTCTCTTCAGCTTGCGATGAGCAATGGCATTGAACGATATTGAACGTATCAAAACAGAGGCGAATACTCGGTCGGCTCCGTCTAAAGTCTGGAAAGATGGCAAAAGATTCGTTCTATTTTGTCTGAGAGGATGTTGCGTTTGCCGCCCGTTCTGAGTGAGGACTGGAAACATGGCAAATGAACGAGCTCATAAGAATGGGAGAGATCAAGAGAATCTGAAGGCGGCGCAGGGAGTGGGCTGGCTTGGGAATAGGAAAACCGCTGCTAGTTGGGGCTGGAAACACAGGTCTGTGAGTTTGTTATCCTTGCTGTTTTGTTCTCACTTCTGTTTTTCTTTTTCAGTATGTCGAAGGAATCAATATAACTTTATTTGATCTACTCCATAGCCTGGCTGGCACGACATCTGGGTCTGGTCTGTTTGCGGGATGGAGTACTTTGTCTCGGGAAGGTCCACACCGCCGGACAGGGGCAACCGAGAGAATAATCGGGACACGAGCCAATATCTAGGGACGTGGGCCTGCAGAGATGAAACCAGCACACGCGACTGGCTCTCAGCACAAAGGTACCATGCTGCATTGATGACATTCTGCGCGGCTAGATCCGGCCTCTCCAATCTCAACTACAAGAAATTTCATCAGGGTCGCTGGTGTTCCCATTGCCGAAAGCAAGAACCGGAGGGGAACTGCTCATGAGTTGTCCAACAGCTGCAAGAGATGGACATGTCCTTGTCTTGACTGTACGTATTGTAGTCCAGCCAGGAGTGCCAGGTCAGACAAACATGCCCACCATGCATGCAGTTTGGTCGGTATCAGAGGCACCTGGCTCACATATGCTGATCCGGCGCAAACTCTCCGGCCCTGTCGCGGCAGAAGGAAAAGCACATCGGAAACGCGACGCAATTTGACGGATGGCGTCTGCCAGGAACGCCAAAGTACAAGCTTTCTGCCAAGTTTTTGCGGATGGGGACGTCATTGTGGCTGCCAAGCCGGCAGGGCTGTCCCGCATCGGGCCAAGCACAGGCAGCCACAGCGCCGAGTTTGGTGGGGCAGCCCTGAGATACAGGTGGCTTGACCCAATTGCAGCGGCCCTGGAGTTCTGTCGGGGGCTTGACTCCACTGATCCTACTAATCCTACGGTGCTGTTTTAGGCTATCAAACCCACTGTCCAGGTGATTGGATGTTCCAAGTCGAGGTCGTCGCAGACATCGTCGATGCAGTGCGGAGCCATGGACTGAGAGATGACACCAGACATCCCATGCTTTGACATAATGCAAAATAACGTTAAACTTAAGCTCCCTTTTCAGGCACTGGACAGAAGTGTCTAGGCTTTGTTTCACTATTGGTGCCGTGGCCCTTGTCCCAGTTCTTGCTGCTGCCCGTCCCACCATCACCCGGAGGCTAATCCCCCAATCCATGACGTCAAACAACGCGCTGCCATCGTAGCTTCTGCCTCATCGCAGCACACAGGACCAGATACCTACAGGTAGTTAGGTACCTAGACCTAGGTAGTAATTGATGTGCACACCCACTGACACCGCAGCACACGCGCCAGTGACGGTGACAGTGACACGCCAAGCAAGGCCGATCTCCGATGATGGCATCGTCACCCCCCAGCAAACCCCCCCCAACCTCCCCTGCACCGCCTTGAGTTCATAAAGCCTCCAAGGCTCTGCCGCCTCTCCTTCTTTCTCTCTCTTCTACCTCAACCCCGAGTCCAACAATACGTCAATAATTCGACACACGCTGCTCCCCTTTACCCCTGGCCACCTCACTCTACGGTGAGGCCGACTTGACCGTCCCCAGAAGGTGATACTGAGATCCTCGATCTTGTCGACACGACTCAAAGGAACATAGCCGTCCACAGTGAACAAGATGGGTTTCTTTAACCGACGTCGCGATGCGGCCGCCACGAACAACGGCGTGGTCCGGGAGCGTCGCCACGGCCGCCATCACCACGGCGAGCCCTACCCCATGGCCACCCGCCCTACCTTTGGCCAGTGGCTCAAGGCGACCTGGCTCGACATCATCACCATGGCAGCCATGGGCGCCATCGGCCTCGGTGTAAGTAACCTTTTGGAAGACCTACCTCTCTGCTCAGGCACGCTGACAAGACCCCCTCCTCCGCGCACAGGTCTACATGGCCAAGCCCGCCCCGACCCGCTCCTTCGCCATCACCTTCTCCGACGGCGAGGTCGTCTACCCGGAGTTCGCCTACCCCATGCGCAAGGAGATCGTCCCCATCTGGCTCGCCGCCTTCCTCGCCTCCGTCATCCCCATCTTCATCATCCTCTGCATGCAGATCCGCGTCCGCTCCTTCTGGGACGTCAACAACGCCGTCATCGGCCTGCTGTACTCGCTCATCTCGGCCGCCGTCTTCCAGGTCTTCATCAAGTGGCTCATCGGCGGCCTGCGCCCGCACTTCCTGACCGTCTGCAAGCCCGACCTGTCCCTCGCCAGCAACAACCCGGGCATCGTCGGCGAGGGCTACAACGCCGCCGGCTTCCGCGAGATCTACTACACGCGCGAGGTCTGCACGGGCGACGAGAAGGAGATCAACGACTCGCTCGAGTCCATGCCCTCGGGCCACACCACCGCCGCCTTCGCCGGCTTCGTCTTCTTGTACCTGTACCTCAACGCCAAGCTCAAGGTCTTCTCCAACTACCACCCGGCCATGTGGAAGCTCATCGCCATCTACGCGCCCCTCCTGGGCGCCTGCCTCATCGGCGGCGCCCTGACCATCGACGAGTTCCACAACTGGTACGACATCCTCGCCGGCGCCGTCATCGGCACCGTCTTCGCCTTCTCGGCCTACCGCATGACCTACGCCGCCGTCTGGGACTGGCGCTACAACCACATCCCCCTGCACCGCGGCGCCCCCTTCCAGTTCGCCAGCCCGGAGCTGTCGGCCGCCGTCTTCACGCGCCGCGTCGGCTGGGGCACCGACGCCGCCGCCTCGTCGCACTACGGCGAGAAGCACCACCACGGCTTTGGCGGCGGGCACGGCCTTGGCCACGGCACCCACGGCACTGCTACTACTGCTAATGGTACTAATGGTGTCGATCCGTCTGTGCGCAGGCCGGTCGGGGCTGGTGTGCCGCCGGCTAGGGGTCCGGAGCACATGGTCTAGGGTCTTTTTGCTCGGATGATCTGTGAGGGGAGACATGACGGACCTTGATGGTTTGGTCCGAGTTGATTGTTTGGAGGTATACATTACGCGAGAGATGAATATGCGACTATGATGAGGGTGTCTTCGATGAGGTTTCCTGCCTATGAGTATCCGAGGTGTGAGGGAAAAACTAACTTATGACAGTGATATCCAAGTCAGCTATGTTTAGGTGTTGAGAGGCGTGGGTTTTCCTTTTTTATTCATCACATGTACAATAATAGCACGACGATATGCATAATGTAAACAACTTAATCACCCAATGTGTTCTTGATCGACTTTGTGAGAATTCGCCGAGTCCTTCTCATACTGTGGTGTTGTTGCGGCATGATGGCTCTGCTGGTAGACCAAAACGGCGTCTGGTCCACACCGATGCAGTTTCTACCCTGACCATCCGCAGCTCATTGAGAGCAGACAGGAAGCCGAATTTCCCACCGGCACTGTTCGTACATCGCATGTTGCTTCACTTCATACTTCCTCCCGCCAAGAAGCAGCTCTGACTGTCCCCACTGCCAGCTCCACGCCGTCTTCGTCTTCCACGCTACTTCTGTCGACCGAGGGCCGATTCCGGTCAAGCAGCCGCAGAAGCGATATTACTATTCTCCAGCGAGCGGGTTCTTGTGTTCTTTATCTGATCATCTTGCATCTTATCTGATCCGGCAGTCTCCGTCCGCTATCCACAACTTACTGTCTTTCGACCTTTTTTCCACGTCACTACACGAAAGACAAAAGACGATGCAAACTCCCGTCACGGCCGCCCCTGTGGCCGTCCCCTCGGCCGAGGAATGGATCGTCAAGAGCGCCGCCGGCGAGGAGTACCTCATCCAGATCGGCTTTCCCTTGAGCTGGAGCAGCAAGCCCGACGCCGCGCAGGCGGGTAAGCCGGTGCACATTCTGTAAGTCGGAATACAATTTTCCACACTGACCTCCTTCTAAGGTATCATGGCAACAAATCTGACTATTTGACAACAGCTACTGCACCGACGGCAACGCCCTCTTCTTCACCGCCCTCGACGCCCTGCACCGCCGTCTCTCCGTCCCGGCGCTCGCCACCGACGCCGCCGCCGCCGTCGTCGTCGCCATAGGCTACCCCCTCGCCGCCGACCCGCCGCCGGGCGTCTTCAGCCCCCGCCGCGGCCGCGACCTGACGCCCCCCTCGCCCGGCGCGGACCCGGAGCGCGAGGGCGGCGCCGACGTCTTTGCCGACTTCATCCGGCAGACGGTCCGGCCCTTTGTGCACGGGCGCATCGCGCAGCGCCGCGGCAGCGGCGGCGGAAGCGGGAGCGGGAGCGGGAGCGGCGACGCAAAGATCGGCCGCGAGGCGCTGTACGGGCACTCGTACGGCGGGCTTTTCGCGCTGCACGTGCTGTTCACCCGGCCGGCCGCTGCGGGGTTCGACTGCTATGTCGTCAGCAGTCCCAGCGTGTGGTGGAACGAGGAGTTTCTCCTCACTGAGGAGGAGGCCTTCCGGGCTGCGGCGGAGCGAGCAGCTGGTGGTGACGGCGGGGTCGAGAAGAAGAGGCCGCAGCTGATGATGTTTGCGGGCGGGGACGAGCAGGTGCCCCCGCGGCGGAGGGGCGAGAGCGACGACAGGTACGAGGAGCGCAGGAGGGTCGGCGAGGAGCGCAACATGGTCGGACACATGGTGGCCATGGCGGGGCGGCTGAGGGCCAGCGGGAAGCTGGAGCGGTTCACGTCCAAGGTGTTTCATGGGGAGGACCACGGGACGGTGATTGCGTGCTCGCTGAGCCGGGGGCTGACTACGTTCTTTGAGGACTGGCCTTTGGAGGAGTACGAGTAGGGACGTGATTACGGCGCAGTGATGCTGGAGGATACGTGAGACGTCTATATTAGCATACTCGACCTTTGGTGTTGTTGTCGACGTCAACATGATAGATCTAACAATAGAACGAACTCGGGGTATATTCAAGTTGTGTAAGTCTCCTCGGATCGAGAACTACAATCCCCATTCTTTCTTCTATCCGCTCATCTTAACAGTCGGCCACCCATTATAGCTGCACTTTCTTCTCCGTCTCTACCCTATTTTTCCTCTCCACCTTGGTTTCACCCTCGCCCTCACCCTCACTCTCATCATCACTGCTCATCCCCTTGGGATTCCTGCTCAAGTCGACATTCTCGACGAACCACATGGCCGCCAGCATCGGCACGAGGATGCACGTCGCCCCGATCGCCAGCAGCCTCTGCGTCTCGCGGTACGCGCGGTCGATGGCGGCGCGCTCCGGCGAGCCGGCGGGGTACCTCTGCGCCGCGACGATGGAGCCGAAGATCTGCGCCGCCCGGCCCCTGGCCGCGGCCGGCAGGTACTCGGCCAGCTTCGGCAGCAGGTTCGCGCGCCAGACCGCGCCCGCGACGCTCGTGCCCGCGGCGCCGCCGAGGTTCATGCTCGCGAAGAAGACGCCCGTGGCGACGGCGACCTCGTCGCGCCGCACCACGGCCTGCACGCAGACCTGCGCCGCCGTCTGGTAGAACCCGCGCCCCACGCCGACCAGGGACTTGGCGGCGATGAAGGCGGCCTCGCCGGCCGGGTGCGTGCCGCCCACGTTGACGAGGTAGATCTCCAGCCCCTGGCCCAGCACGCAGAGGGGCACGCCGGCGAGGACCCACATCTTTGCGCGGTTGGTGTAGCGCATGAGCAGGGCGGCGACGAGGGAGGCGATCTGGAAGGCTACGCGGAGGGAGTTGCTGCTGTTGTGTTAGGAAGTGTTCACGGAAAACGACCGGGTTGAGTTGGCAGGTGCTGCAGCAGCAAAGAAGGGACGGGACTTACTCGATGCGCGTGGCGTGGCCGGCGGAAAAGTGGCCCGCGACCTGGAGGTAGCTGGGCAGGAAGACGGTGAAGAGCGAGTAGTGCATAAAGTCGAGCACGCACATGGCGCACGCGGCGACGACGGTGCGGTGCCGCACCAGCTTGAAGGGGATGAAGGGCTTCCGCGCGAACCGTGCGTCCCAGACGAGGAAGGCGACGCAGAGAACGAACCCGACGACGACCATGGCGATGAAGGACGCGTTGCCCCAGGCCGTGCTGTTGCCGCGGCCCGTCAGCGACACGGGGACGAGGACGAGCGCGAGGCCGGCGATGAGCAGGGCTGCGCCGGGCAGGTCGAGCTCGACCCAGAGGAGCTTGTACGCCTTGGTCGGCAGGGAGTCTTCGGGGCGGATCTCGCTGAGGACGTTGTTGGGCCTCACGACGGCGCCGGACCGCGCGCGCTGCTCCTTCTTCGCCTTCCGCTCGCGCAGGAAGAGGGTGAGCAGCAGGGGCAGGGCCGAGACGGGCTCGACGACGGACCACATTCCGTACCCCCAGCGCCAGCCGGGCCCGTCGAGGAAGGCGTCGGCGACGTAGGTGCCGAGGTACAGCGTCGGGATGCCGGCGATGGTGTCGGGCAGGGAGAGCCAGATGCCGCGGTTGCGCAGGGTCGTGACGTCCGAGATGAAGATCTGCTGGGTGATGCCGAAGCCGACGCTGCCGATGGCGCCAAAGAAGCCGGCGACCTGTTGTGTCAGGGGAGCGAGGTGTAAGTCTTTCTCTGGGTCCTCTGAGATGCTGGCTGCTAAGGGGTTGCTGAGGTCGGTGTCAACTTACAAAGTATGTCTCGATGTTTTGGCACGCGGCAAAGAGGATCAGGGAGATGACTGAGAGGAAGATGGAAAAGGCGAAGAGTTGGGCGCGGCCAAAGAGCTAGATCCATCGTCAATGATTTCTTCAATGAAACTGTGATGGTCTCTGGGACTTACATCGGACAGCTTGGCCACGATCGGATACGTCAGCAACATGGTAATGGCATTGACCACCCGGGATGCGCTTAGGAGCGAGTGGCCCTTGAAGTTACTGGTCGCATATGCCGCATAGGTCGTAGTAGTGTGGCTTTCAAAGGCGAAGATGAAGGTCATGAGATACAAACTGGAGGCCAGCCGTCAGTTTATGCAGGTATATACATGGCATCTTACACTTCCGATGCACATACCCGCAAAAGGCGAGAATGATCCATTTCTTGGGAGCCTTTCGAATCAGATCCGACTGCAACACACCCCAGGACCTTCCCTTTTCTTCCGAGAGAGAGGCCTCATCCACGCTAGGGCTCTGCTTGTGCTCTTGGTTGGATGATGGAGGGCGCTCCTGGGCGCCCTGGGGCCTGGAGGGGGCAGCCATTTCTGGTCTCGGAAAGATATGCCTAGCTGGCTGATAGATATTGTTTGTTTGTTTAACATACGAACGATGGCGAAGATCAATCAGCCTCACACGAGCTGAACTGAGCTGGGCCAACTGTCATCCCTTTTGTACAGACATTTCCCAAGATCCTCCACCCACTGACGATCTGCACAACCCTGTCCGCAGCTCGGTGAACACTACTCAAATTGGTGACATTAAACGGGCCCGGCCTTCTATGGTCTGATGAGAGCGAAAGAAAGGAACTTCCTGACCTCCACGAGATCTGTGGACCAGATGGATCAGCTGCAAGCGAGGGGAAAAGGGCGGGCCATGGCCACGAGGAGCATCGAAGAATTACCGCCAAGCCGCCAGTGCGGAGTCGAGATGGGCCCTTTCCCGGCCGTTGGACGCCCATGGTGAGACCAAACGCGCGATCAAGAGGTGTATCGATCTTATCTGATCCGAACTCGCTGGCTTGGCAACATGCAAAAGTACTTGAACGGGTCGACTCCTCTATGGTCCCGAGGCATATTCTTGGATGTCCCACATAGTGCAGGCTCGTTTGCTCCTTTTTCACTTTTTCAAGTCCTCGTCTGATCTAGCGGGCCGGGTCTAGTGCGGCAGGCGCCTTGGGAACATCTGGTCAAGCATTTTCGAAATTGTCTCTCGTGCTTGTTTCGTTGCTTGGCTCGGCTGCGTATGGCCGTTTGGTCGTCAGCCCCGAGCGGAGTGACTACCGGTTCTTTTCTCCATATCTGAATGGCATGTAGATCGCAAGATCTCAAAACTGCTCGTTCTTGAAGCTCTCCTTTGCAGTTATGCGTGACCAAAGCGCTGATAAGAGGGAAGAAACGAGACATCGGGGTGGCATGTGCGTTGATGACGGAACCCCCGATCGGCCCACCGGCGCGGGAAGAATTGAACACGGTGCAAGGGCCGGGCCTTTGTTCAGTAACAGTTAACCCCAGTGCATTTTGACCATTACTTCCATGTGGTCTCCTCGCTAGATATGCAAGTATTCATTAGGGTTCTCTCCCTCCGGTCCACCTTTGATAATGAAATGACTTTGTCGATATGGATATTATCTTACCAACGTTTGGCCCACACACGCATGAAGGTCTTTGCCAATATCCTGCTACAGAAGCATAATCGATTACAGTTATTGATGCGAGCGGTAGGAAGACCTCAAGTGTACTATCCCGCACTTCTCAATCATGATTGTCATTGAGCCGGTAGTATGAGGAACCTCACCTCAGGTATTGCGAGGACGAGTGCGCCTTGAAAACAGAGGAGCACATGCGCACTACGGACCGATGCCACTTCAGTCGCGACATTCACTGTTTATGCAGTTTGCACTCCAGTGAACGCTGATGTCAAACGACTCTGACAAGAGCCTGGCTAATCGATGTCTACGGCGATATGGGAATGGCAGGTTGGCCCAGAACATACGACGTCAACACGCCTTAGCATAGCCGCATAAGCAGCTAGGGAGTACTTGCAGCTGCCCATGCCGATCAAAGTCGGAACTAACAACGGGGTTTGGTGGTGTGCTGTCTTCCTGTTGTTGTATGTGTGTGTGTGTGTGTGTGTGTGTGTGTGTGTGTGTCGATCACCTCAAACGCGGGGCGTGAATGTTGGTTTGCCATGCAAAACGTATGACGCATGTTTCCCGTCCTGCACCTGTCAAAAACGCGCTGGCTGGTCGCGCAAGAGCCAGTTTCATCGTCACCGAAAAACAAAGTGCAGCCTGTCAGAGCTGTTTGCCTTACACCATTCGTGCCTGGTGACAGTGAAAGCGACCGTTGAGGCCTGTCGCGTGGGTGATTGTTGTCCTGGCCTTGAAACGTAACTACATAAGTAGCCCTACGTCACTGCCGGCGCTTGCAGGGGTTTGGTCAGTTTGGATGTGATGGCAAGGGCAATCGACGATTGTCTTGGAATTAAAAGTAACATGGACACCCGATGATAAACTTCCTCCATCTTTTACTTCCCTTCTTCCCAAATCAATACCGATCGGATTCCGCTGCAAACCACACATACAGCGCTGCATCGATCACTTCAACAATCACTACATCCATCACACTCTTCTCACAAGCAAATCCTTCAAGAAAAGCCATCATGGACTCTGCCGGCGCAAAGTCTGTCATGTCCAACGACATGCAGGAGCTCACCCAGGGCAAGGAGCACATCTCCAACGTCATCAGCGGCCACAAGGCGAACCTCTCCAACCCAAGTATGTAGCCACTCAAAAGCACTGAATCAACCTCCATAGAATATGGCGCTGACCTCTTTCACAGACACGAGCGAGGCCTCCAAGAAGAAGAGCGAGCAGGCTCTCAAGGAGCTCGGCGGCGACGACACTCTCGAGGGCAACAAGGCCAAGCCTATCAGCAAGGATGCGGCAGAGAAGCTGTACGGTTCTCGTGCCGAGGCGGCTTGATTGACTGCGGTGCCCCATTCGGACTGCTAGTTCTTCATCAGAAACATGAAGGGAGCGATGGTTATGAGGGTGAATGATGTACAATAGAGTGCCACAACTCGGAGAAGGAGATGAATAACAAACTTTCTCACACTGGATCCCCAAACAACGTCACTCATCATGCCACCTTTGCTTGTCCTTAAATCCAATCCTTATTTAGATTTATGCAGATGGCGACCTCACAGTAATCTTCTTACCCTCTCGCTGCCACTGACGGAACCCTCACCCAACAAGAATCGTAGACTACGAGACATCCACCCGGATGGTGTACTGACTGCCGCACTGCCCCGTGAGCGTGACCTTGACATTCCACCCAGGGACAGTAAAAGACGTCCCGACCGTACTCAGCGGAGCGTCGTTCTTCTCGTGCCCACCGCACCCTCCGCTATTAGGCTTCGTATCCAGCACCCGCACGGGGCCGTTCCCCGTCGCCGTCGCCACCGACACCGTGTACAGCAGCACCCCCGTCGCGCACGACGCCGAGTCGACGCCGGCCCGGGTCCGCGCCTCGGCGACCAGCACGTCCGTCCCGTTGTGCCGCACGACGACCGCCTTGGTGCCGCCCCGGGTCCCGTCGTCGAGCTCCAGCGCGCTGAGCGTGTGCGCGCTCGACCCGGGCCCGGAGACGCACTCGACCTGCGCGTCGGAGATCCACCCGAGCCTCCACTGGCTCCAGGCGAAGTAGTCGGGCGAGGGCCCGAGGATGTACCCCATCATGTCCCACCCGCCGACGTAGAGCCCCACGTCGCGGCCCTCGGGGTACAGGTCCGGCAGGCACATGGTGTGCCCGGTCTCGTGGTTGATCACCTTGGACTTCCACGTCGCGTACGCGTCCATGCCGATCGTGACGGCCTTGCCGGCCACGGGCGGCGCGGAAGACGGCGAACCCCGCTGCCGCACCTCGCCCATGAAGGTCGGGCTGAACGAGATGGGCGCCGCCCGCGTCGTGGGCACGACGTACAGCACGTCGTAGCCCGTGGGCGCCGCCCGCCCCGTCGCCGCGGTGTAGGCGTCGAGCGCGTCGAGGACGTACGTCTGGTGCGCCTCGTAGGTCAGCCCGCGCTGCCATCCGTACGAGTCCGCGCGTGCGCCCATGCGCACGAAGCGCGGGGCCGACGACGAGCCGTCGCCCTCGAGAGTCACGTTCAGGGCAAGCCTCCCGTACGACGCCTGCGCGTACCACCCCGGCGCGGCGGAGAAGTACTCGTCGTACAGCGCCTGCGGGTCCTCTGTCGACGGCGCGGGGTGGTCCGGGAAGTCGACGAAGAACATGAAGGCGCGCAGCGTGCCCGTGCTCGGGGCGCACGGCCCGGCGTAGTCGAAGCCGAGGCTGAGGTACACGCCGGCCGGCGCCTGGAGGCGGCATGCCGATACGTCGCGAGTGGACAGGGCCGTGTGTTGTGTCTCGGGGATGGATGCGGAGAGGACTGGCTGTATGAACGCCGCCAGAGCGAGGCGCAAGGCCGGGAGGGAGAGCATGGTCAAGACTGATCTGTCACAGCGTGAGTCTCGGCTGCGGGATGATGGCCAGGCCTTGAGAAGCAAATACTCACCTCCGTGGGGTGAAGCTTTAATAAGTACTCACGCCGCGACTATCTAATACATCTCTCAACCTCTTTCTCACAGCCCATCGACGTGGGTCATTTGATCTGTGACCTTCCCAATCTGCATGTTTCGGGTTGGCTGCCGAGATTGAACGGTTCGACTCTGCCCTGCTAGGTATCTATGCGGGATCCATGCCGATTGGAGGGGTTGCAACAGAAGCATTATCCGGCATCGCGGGAGGGACTGTTGATTATGTCACCACCACTAGACAACTGAGTTATAGACGCTGCTCATTAAGTGTCGCAGCCGATATCACAGTTGTTATTCCGAAGCAGTAGTCTGATGTAGCAATACCATTGTCATGCCGCATTGACACACTAGACAGGCAACATGAATGCTTGGATAACTCCTAATACTTTGAACTAGAGTTCGTTCCAGCATGTATCATTGCACGGCTCGACTTTCTCATCGGGTTATGTTTCTACCTCATAATTAGCATTAGCACCAGAACCTAAGAACCCGAAAGAAACAGATCAATGAAGAATCAAGACAAGCAGTATACTCAAAGCCATATACTTTAGGATATCGTACTAACTCTGCTGCCGTGACATCAAATTGCTGTTGCAGGGTCCGCCCATCCCATCCAAGAATAACGCCAAAGCCATGCAACCCATCATCCAGCTAACCCGGTATCCAGGTGTGTAAAGGCCGCAGTAAGAAAACACACACGTGCGCGGAACAGTCTAGTATCTACAGCAGCAGCGACAACTACCTCCGACCGCCACGTCCGCCCTGGCCACCACCGCCCATCATGCCGCCCATGCCGCCCATGCCCATCTGCCTCATCATGGCCTGCATGTCGGGCATGCCGCCGGCACCAGCGCCACCGCCACCGCCGCCGAGCATCTTCATCAGGCTGCCCATGTCGGGCATGCCGCCCGCCCCGCCGGCGCCGCCCATGCTCTGCAGCCGCTTCTGCATGGCCGCCAGCTGCTGCTGCTTGTTGCCGCCGGCCATGGCCTGCTGCGCCCTCTGCATGTTCTTCATGTTGCCGCCCATCTTCTTGGCCATGCCCGCCATCATGCGCTGCTGCGTGAGCAGGTCCTCGACCTCGCGCACGTGCGTGCCCGAGCCGCGGGCGACGCGCGTCATGCGGCTCGGCTGGTCGATGAACATCTTGCCGTCCGAGTCGAGCTCCTTGTCCGTCATCGAGTCGCAAATGTAGATCATGCGCTTGAGCTTGGAGCCGCCCTCCTCATCGTCCATGCCCTGCATCATGTTGCTCATGCCGGGGATCATGCCCGCCATCTTTGACAGAGGCCCCATCTTCATGATGTTTTGAAGTTGGTCGCGAAGGTCGCGGATGGTGAAGATGCCTTCGCTGATGTGCTTGATCGTCTCCTTCTGGTCCAGCTTGAGTGACTGCACGTGCTCCACCAGTCCTGCCATATCACCATATCCGAGGAGCTTCTGGATGAACTGTTGGGGCGCAAACCGTTCGAGATCGAGCATGTGCTCGCCGGTACCGATGAAGACGATGGGAGTGTGTGTAGCCGCGACAGCAGAAATGGCACCACCACCAGCGGCGTGACCATCGGTCTTGGTGATGATGATGGCACCAAAGTCCGCCGACTCCTTGAACGCCTTGGCCTGCGCCTCGGCCTGTTGACCGATACTTGAATCCAGCACCATGATTGTCTCATCCGGTCGGATCGCACTCTGGATATCCACCATCTCCTGGAACAGAGCCGACTCTTGTCTATGTCTTCCAGAGGTATCGACGATGATGATCTCGAAGCGCTCCTTCTTGAACTTGTCGACACCCTCCTTCGCAACGACAGCCGGGTCGGTCTCGGTGAGTGAGCCGTAATAGGGGATTTTGGCCTTGGTGGCGTTCTGCTTGAGCTGGTCAAAGGCACCGGCACGGAAGGTATCGGCGCACACCAGGCAGGCCTTGAAGCCGCGGCTCTGGTAATGCCTCGCGAGCTTGGTACACGTCGTCGTCTTACCGGCACCCTGCAGACCGACAAACATGATGACATTGCTCTTGCCCTTCTTGGGCTTGAAAGGTTCGGCATGGGGGTCGACTAGACGCACGAGCTCGTCAAAGACGGTCTTTTGGATGAGGCGCTTCTTGTTGACGGCGGGGGGCAGGTCTTTGAAGTTGACGGTGCTCTTGATCGACTTTCGCAGCTGGCTGACGAGTCTGACGTTGACATCGGCTTCGAGAAGGGCGGCGGAGATCTCCTTGAGCATGGAATCGAAGGCCTGGAATGGAGATGCCAGATTAGCGATTGACTGTGTCGCATCGAGCCGACGATGACGGCGAGGAGCATACCTTCTCGTCCAGGTTAGGGGCCCTGGTGAGGTCGGTGACCGCCGTGTTGATACGGCGGCCGAGATCTTGGAGAACCATGGTCGCGGGTGTGGTGTGCGACGGCCTTTGAGGTGAGGTTCTATGAGGGATGGTTGATGAGGTGTGGCAAAGCTGCGATCACTTGTTGGTGTGATGGCATATCGAATTTCTGGAAACGTGGGGTCTCACTGGCCGCGGGGTGCTCCGTTGAAGTGGGGAAAGAGCCGGCTCGGGCGAATTATTTCGCGTCACAGAGCTCCAGTCAATCAGTACTGGGGGTGTTAGCGCGCTCAATCACTAAAATGGCACGATTGCAGGGGCAAATTCAGCTCCCACGTCACTATATGCCAGCCGAAACCAGCTGGAGAATCACTAAAACCTTCCGTAACCCCATCCCATCCACCTAACATGCATCAATGTCCGTCAGAGTGTTATTCGACAAATAGCTGTGCTGTCACTACATGATGAGCTAGGTACCTTGAGAAAACGCTTTAATCACACGCTCTCCATTAGAAGTTACATCCTAACCATACAACACAAAAAAGAATGAAAAGACTTGCTAGCTCCGGCTGCCCCCCACGATGAAACCACACCCGATGACGGTGATTGTGCCGGTCTCGCTTCAATACTTCCCCGGATAACCCACACTTTGCCTTCCCCGCTCCACCAAGTGCCCCAGTCCACCCGGAGTTCTCACCGATCGCCCGCCGCCAAGATGAGCGGTCCTCGTGGGCATGAAGAGGTTATGAGAAGCCTCACTCTCCGGCTCCTTTAAATAGCCTACATGATCCAGATGCCGGTTCGCCTCCCATCTTGACCATATCCCGCCCCCCCAACATCGTGATCGGCTTCCCTCAGTCCCAAACATGCCGCCGTCAAAGAACATCCTCATCACAGGCGCCTCGGGCTTCATCGGCCCGCAGCTGGCCGCCCGCCTGCTCGACGACCCGCAGTACCGCGTCATCCTCACGGACGTCGTCCCGCCCGCCGTGCCAGCCGGCGTGCGCCACCCGGAGAACGCGACGTGCATCGCCGCCGACCTCTGCGACGCCTCGTCGCTGGCGTCCCTCGTCGCCGCCGCCCAGCCCCTGGCTGCCGCCTTCGTCTTCCACGGCATCATGTCCTCCGGGTCCGAGGCCGACCCGGCGCTCTCCATGCGCGTCAACCTCGACGCCACGCGCGGCCTGCTGCTGCACCTGTCCGAGCACTGCCGCGGCGTGCGCGTCGTCTACGCCTCCTCCAACGCCGTCTACGGCCCGCCCCTGCCCGAGGTCGTCAGGCCCGACTCCATCCCCACGCCGACGGGCACCTACGGCGCGCACAAGTGGATGACCGAGGTCTTCATCAACGACCTGCACCGCAGGGGCTGCATCGACGCCTTCTCGCTGCGCTTCCCCAGCGTGTCCGTGCGGCCCGGCAAGCCCACCGCCGCGGCGAGCTCGTTCCTGTCCGGCATGATCCGCGAGCCCATGGCCGGGCAGGAGTGCGTCATCCCCATCAAGGACCGCGAGTTCAAGGCCACCCTCTGCGGGCCCAAGACGCTGGTCGATAACCTGTTGATCGTCATGAACTGGAAGTCGGATATCTTGCCATCTCATATTAGGGGTATCAACATACCCGGCGTCATCGCTAGTGTGCAGGCGATGATGGATGCGCTGGCCAAGGTCGGCGGAGAGGATAAGCTCAAGTACATCAAGGAGGAGCCGGACGAGACTGCCGAGAGGTTACTCAGGAGCTGGGCTTGGAACCATGACTACTCCCTCCCGCTGAAGCTAGGGCTCAAGATCGACAAGGATGCAGAGTCACTGGTAAGAGAATATGCAGAGTATGTAAAGGCGCACCAGTGATAAATAGAGGATCGTCACTGTTCTATATAAGAGTCTATCAGACATCCTATAATATTACATTGAGAATGAACTGATCTACCACAAAGTCAGAATACAGGCATTCAGTCTAGTCCGTGGACGGAGGCCAATAATAGTCATGATTATACGATTAGCGTCCAGTTAAACACACGGATCAGATTTGTCCTGCAAAGGGAGTGCTGGAATCATATTGGACTCAGTCAGCCAAGCGTCCCATTGATCCCACGAAATCTCCCCGCTGCCTTGCGTTCCATAAGTTTGGTCAACCATGAAGTCCAAATCCATGTCCATCCCGCCGAAACTCTCTATCTCCCTGTCACTTACTCCGTAGCTCAATGACGGAACAGCTCCCGGCGGATCCAAAGTGGCGTCAATATGGGAAGGGGCAGCGCGTGGGCTCTGGTTTCCCTTGGATTTCCTTCTCGTAGCTTTCTCATCCAACTCTGACGACGAATTCGGCTCCTGCGCACATCCAGGAATGTCACCATCGAGAGCCATAGTGAGTTCAAGTTTGTCGTCCCCCGGAGCCCGTTCTGGTAGCTTGGATTTGAACTTTTCCCTCTGGTGAAGCAACCGAGCGATAAAGTCAGGGGCTGATACTTCGTATCTGTTATCGGCGTCTGCCAACGACTCGCGCCTGCTATTGGCCTGGATGCAAAGATTACCAACGGCGACATGAATAGGTTTCCTCATATCGCAGAGCATCTGAGGGTTGTGCTCGTAGATATTGCTTATCAGCCGCCATGCTTTGTGCGCATCCACATGGGCCGGCTCCGCTCGGAGTGTGTCGAGGACATGGACGATGGCGTGCCACTGTTGGGTGTAGGGGGCTTGCCAGGCGAATCTCTGGAGCTGAGGGGACGACTGCAGCATGCTGTGCTGCTCAAGAAGCTTGATACAGGTATCCCAGACAAGCTGGCGCTCCGATTGCGGGGTCTCCCCCTGGGTGGTCCATCTTCGCGGGTGATGCGCCATGAAGCGGATGACATTTAGAGAGCACCGGGCCATTAGCATGGTGATCAGTTGCAGAGGCTGCGAAGGATCACAATAACGTAGAAACTTCGCCTCCAATGTTTCTTCAATCTCTTGGAAGGAGTCATCCGACTCGGCCGTGTTACGTTCGGCAGTCTCCGGGTCCCACGGACTTGACGAGTTTCCCTGTGTTCTCAGGTTCGAGATGCGGCTCGCGGCAAACTTGAGGAGTTCACACTTGAGAGAAACAAAAAACATGTCCGTAACGCCCTTTTCTTCTATCGCGGGCGATGTCATGTCTGGAAAGAGCTGATCGTCATTGACACTGGTGGGGAACTTGGTGCTCCCAGCCACGTTCAGCGTGTCCAGATCTTGGAACTTGCCTACACCACAGAGCTCGGCAGTCCGAAAGTCGTGCATTCGGAGCTGCCACCAGACTCTGCGCCGGATCTCGGTCTCGAAAGGTGGCAACCCCAGAGCTTCCCCGTCCCGGTCCAGGCCCATACTCTGAGCAATGCGAACGGCCACACCACTTAGAGACCAGATAGCACGAGGCTCGTAGATATCGCGTATGACGATCAGGTGGTTGACCAGAGCTTGAAGAACAACAAGGCTCGTAGTCCCCATGAACCGGACTGATGACAGAGCATCCTTTGTGCAGGAGATATATCGTGACAGCAGCACTTTGCGGGGCTCGCAGAATCGTTCTCTGCACTCAGCATCATTCAGCGACATGATAGCTGCGCTGCAAATGGAAAACAACAGTGCTTCAAATGTTCGCGGCGTCTCATCGATGCGACCAGCTGCCTTCTCAATCGCCGAGCGCAAGGTAGGTACGTGGACAATCTTTGTTAGTGGATCCACGTTCTCGATATAGATCTGCCCTAAATGGAGGATATCGTCTGGGGTGGGGTGGCGAGACTGAAGTTTGGATCCCGATTCGGATCGGAGGACGAAGGAGAAATCGTCGTCCTCAAGTTCTTCAGATTCATCCGTGCCATCTGACAGATCCTCCAAGGCGATATGAGGATCATGAAGCTGCCGGAACTCGACGTCAGTCTTGATGATAGAGACGGGCTATCCGTCTTCAGAGATAAGGATAGCAACTGACCTCGTCCACCATTCCTGTCCACAACACACTTGATCAAATTAGCTCCCGCATGCGGGATCGGTACTAGGTGACGCACTTGTTTATCACTCGGGATCGCCCTGAAACATGTATCACCTTTGCGTTTTCCGCACGTCGGCGCTGGTCGGGTTCACGGGAATGATCAAGGCCGCGGCTCACCGCCACGGTGTGACTGCTTATGCGGTTCTTCTGCGTGCCTGCAGTGGGCCGTTCTGGTTCCGATTCACTCGCTCGTTCGCGTAACAGTGCTTCGTAGTGCTTGATCCGGTCCGTCAAGACTTTGGCACTGAGGCGTTTGTGCCGGTTTCGCCTTGGCTGGGAAGGGTCGTACACACATTCCACACTGTGTCGCGTACATGCATTGCATGGCGTCTTGCGATCGCATCTTCATATGAAAAGTCAGTTTGCAGATAGAAGAGTGGAGACAGGCCGGCTGGAGGCCGCTCTCATCGGGGTTGACTGAGAACTAAAAGTCCGAACGTACTTCACTTTCCGTTCTGCGCAGCGAGCGCACGAGTGAACGGGCCTGGTCGGGATGGCCGTTGCAGGCCCTGCAGGAGTCATCGCGTCTCGTATCAAGACGAGAATCGACCCGAGACACTTTTCCAGTCACCAGCTTACCTGCCTAGATAGGTACTCTCGGAGTCTTTAAATGTGTTGTCTATCCCCGGCCATTCTCGATTAGCTCGCCTGTCTCTGATTGGTGGCTCACATCGGCCCCGACGTCGCCCGAAGCTCATGACGTAGGGCATGTACTTGTAGCTGCTCCACTCCTGCTGACTGCCGGAGGTTACTGCGGCGCGGAACTTAGACGGAACTTAGGCCGTCCTTCGTTGGTTGAGCACCTCGGAGGACAGCATCGCCCGAATAACTTTCGGCCATGGGAGACTCCCGACTCGTACAATTGCTTTTTCTATAAAATGCCGTCAGAGATCTTCCAGAAATACCTGGGTCGCCAAGAAACCCATTCTCGCCTTCGTCCCCTCAGGTGTTTGTGAGATCAACCGCGAGTACCTCCGTTACACGGCTCATGTTTCGCAGCCTACGAGCCACCGCAACTACACAATCACGCTCACGTTAGGATTCCAATACCTACATCTCATTCTATCGGAAGAAAGAAAGACGTTCTTTCTTCAGCTCTGCCAGTCATGCCCTCATATCAACCCCGTATTGCCATTGTCGGTGGTGGCCCTGCTGGGCTCGCCATGGGCCTCCTGCTTCATCAGCATTGCATCCCTTACACTATCTTCGAGCTTCGTCAGAAGCCTACTGATGAGGAGCTTCGCAAGCCCTCTGGTATGCTTGATCTTCACGAAGGATCTGGTCTCACAGTCATGAAGGAATGTGGCTTGTACGACGATTTTATCCCCCTCACTGGGGAGTGCTCCCAGGATTTCGTCGTCGCAGATAAGGACGGCAAGGTCCTGCACACTCTGCAGAGTGACGGTACACGACCTGAAGTCTCGCGGAACAACTTGACCAAACTGTTCCTGGCCACCATCCCGCCCGAGAACATAAAATGGGGCCATAAGCTCCTGTCAGCAACCAGACCTGCCGGTACCGACAGCGCCGAGACCGAGCTTGACTTCGGCACACATGGAAAATACACGTTTGACTTTGTGGCCGGAGCAGACGGTGCTTGGTCGGTGGTCCGGAAGTTACTCACCGACCAGAGACCCGAATTCACCGGCATGTACAACGCGACCGTCACTATCAAACACATCACCAAGAAGTACCCCCACCTAGCTGATCTGATCGGGACTGGATCGTTCACCTCCCTGGGCCGGAGACATGGCGTGATCTCGCAGCGGGGCTCTTACGACTCGGCACGGATCTTCATATGGCTTACCGTGGCCGACATAAACTTTACACCGACCGTCGAGCTTGTTGGCAAGCCAGCGTCGAGCGCCAAGGACAAGTTGCTGAAGAACGACGAGCTGCTCGGCACATTTGGCGACACAATCAAAGACTTGGTTGCCACCGCATGCGACGAGGAGACAGCAGACAACCCCGGCGCAAGCCTCGATATTCGAGCCTTGCATGCGATTCCGTATGGGAGCTCGTGGGCACACCAGAAGGGAGTGACGCTCGTGGGCGACGCCGCTCACCTGATGCTCCCGAACGGAGAAGGCGTCAACTTTGCCATGTTCGACTCTCTCCTGCTCTCCCGGGCCATCATCAAGGCATGGACGACGGCTGGACAGGGCGTTGAATCCTTCCAGGCAGCTATTGATCCGCTATTGAAAGAGTACGAGGCCGGAATGATGGTGCGCGCCAAGGAGGCAGCTACCGATACTGAGCGCATTATTGGAAGTATGTTTGGTAGTGATGACGCGGTGCAGCGTACAGCTGATCTCCTCCGGAGTTTCGGGGAGCCGCCATCGCCGGAGTACAAATGAGAAGTGAAGAATATCACAACAAGATAATCTGTGCTGGAATCATTGGTCTCCGAGAACACCGCAGAATTTTGAATCTAAGCAAGACTATGTGATAGTCGAAGTCAATAAATAGACATAACATCATTTCATCACCGCCATCAGTGACTTCCTGTGCATGCACTCGCGATCTCTTCGGATGGTGTCGTCTCATCTTCAGCCTTACACACTGCCTCCAATCTCCATCCGTCGGGGTCAATCACAAAGGCAGCATAGTAATTCCGTCCATAATGAGACCTTAACCCAGGCTCTCCATTGCTTGTACCTCCGGATCTAAGGGCTGCTTCGTAAAAGTCTCGCACAGCTTGACGGGATAAGGCGTCGAAAGCAATGTGAAAACCCGGGCCGGGCGGTGAGGCCTGAGTGCCGTACTCAAAGATGTTGACCAGCTCGTGTTCTTCGTTGGGCCCAAAACCCAGGGTGCGTGGGATTTTCCCTCTGGCCACAGCCTCGCTATCATACACGAGTTTCAGTCCAAGTGGTGCAAGTGTCGCGGAGTAGAAGGCCTTGGAGACGTGATAATCGCGGACCCCGATCGATATGTGTCCGAGCGGGTTGAAATGGGTTGTCATGGTACTAAAATTTACTTGGTGTAAACAATGCTGGAGTGGTGAACAATGCCATTGGTCTAGAGAGGACTCGCGTTCTCTGCGGGATAAATCGAGGAGTAGTAGATTATCAAGGATGAGAGCTGGATCATGCAGAAGAGGGGCAGAACAGACCGACAGGTGACCGCTGTCAAAGCGCATCTTGAACAGGCTAGCATCTGCCCCCCGTTCACCACTATTTAAATCCTGATTTGCAGTGCCAATAATTGCGGAACATCACGAAATGAATCGAATCACGCTGCCGAAGCGTCTTCAAGCATGATACATTGCATACAGAACTAGGTCTAATAATACTCCTCAGGCGTCTTAAACATGCATGTGCGGAATGCTCAATAATTCTAGGCCTCGATGCGAAGAAACTTCAGACCAGTGACTTCTACTCAAAAGGCAACATTCAAGTCCTTGTTCTGAAGGAAACGTGCAGCTGCAATAACCACCGCGCCGCCACACAATGTAGCACCGCTCCAGACAGACAGTGCCAAGTACCCGGAGCTTTTGAGAATGATACCACTGATAGGCGTGCCAATCAATGCACTGCATCGTGATATTAGCAACCTCGACAGTTAATGTTATCATGGAGAGTTGGTCATGACCTACCTAAAGGCGATACATGCGTTCAGAAAGCCAACGGCCGTCCCTTGTGTGCCATGACTTGCGACCTTGCCAGCACAGGCATTCTGGAGGCTCACAACGGCCTATACTGGAGTCGTCAGTAACATGGCGAAGATTGAACAAGCATGGTACAAGCACTCACACCGGAAGCGAATCCATATGCTAAACTCCAGATAATGAGAGCTGCCAACGAAGTAGCTCGAGTCCAGCAGAAACTTATCACTCCTGAAAGGAGCGTTACAATCGCAAGAACATTGAAATGACCTAGCGTGTCAGCCACATAGCCCGGCCCGACTCTGCCGAAGCAGGACGCTGCATTGAGAGCCGATACAAGGTAGAACGCTGTCGAGGGCGACTGGCCTTTTTCGATCGCGTATGCAGATATGTAAAAGATGGGGGTAAACCATCCCAAGAGAGCGATGGCCAGACCGACGCAGAGAACGACGTAGGTGCGATTCTTCAAGACCGCAAAGTCCATGATCCTGGACTTGCTCGCTGCAGACTCCTCTTTATCTTGTAATGCAGTCCCAGATCCGGTCTCGGGCGAGGACGTCTCCGATGCTTCGACCGCCGAGGGCGTAGGGTTTGGCGCGGGTGGCTCGACAACGGTGAGACAAGACACGACCAGCAGTGGTAGTAGAGTAAACCCGACGATTCGCATAGACCAGCCGAAACTGAGCTCATGCCTTACCAGAAGCTGCTGGAGCATGATCGGCCATATCACACCGCCGATCGAGGCACCACCGATTGTCAGGCCCATTGCAAGTCCGCGGCGATGCGGCATGTGCCTCATGACCACACCCAACGGCGTGCAAAAGACTAGAGACATGCCGGCGCCAAGCAGGACTCCCTGCGCGAGGACAAATTGCCAGTACTCCTTGCAGAGGGAGGTCATGAACACGGCGATGAGAATGACTGCGCTGCCGAACCATAGCAGCTTGGTCGGCCCGAATTTATCGACGAGCATACCGGCGAACCCAGCACCCAGGTATAAGAGAAAGATGGAGACCGAACCGATCCATGATATGTCGGAGGCTGAACGATCGGCGAGTAAGTGAGCTTGATAATGCGCTTGGAAAACGCCAAACGCATTGAGGAACCCGACAGTGCTGTATAAGGCGAGAGATGCTCCGACAAGCGCAGTCCAGGACCGAAGACTACGATAGAAAAGGTTTGATTTAGCATTCGAGTAGAATGGATATTGACAAAGAATGCGCCTTATCAAATGAAGCTTACCTGATGTGTGGACGGGTACGCGCATCTCCCCTAGCAGTCATCTTGAGAATTACTGTTCCCTCAAGTGCGCTACACGTGGGCCTAAAAGTGCAAGCAGGCAGGACTTTTGGACATTGTCTTATGCCGACCAAGGACTTATATACCGGACAGGGGGGCCCTCTGGCTGCCCCTGTACTGGGCTCGGGTCAGGGATCCAATACTGCATCCTGCACGTTGGAGCCTAATGGGTGCGGTCCTTTCGGCTGATAATCTTAAGACATCCGAATCCTGGACGACCAACTTCCTGTCCTTCACAAAAGTGCAGTTCCACTGACTGCAAACTTTTCGTCTGGAGCAAAACGGCCCTACCATCAAGGATACGATTCCTGCGGTCTTCTCTGATATCAAATAAACATCTCTGGGAACCCGTTTCTTGTCGGCTACCGTTGGTCTCAGTAACGAGGTTCGCATGGGTCTTGGATGTGGCATCCACTTCTACACCGTTGGACTTGCTGGCGTTTGGCCTTTAAGCCTTGGTTGTATCTGCAGCTATGTTGAAATGAGGGTAAAGATTTTACGATCGACTGAACGAACTGTGCTTTTATGCGTCGGGCACCTCTATCATTCTAAACTTGTAACAAAAGAAAACGAGCTTGAGCCCAGATCTGTAAGTCCTTATCCCCAGCAATTACACCCCCACCTTTGACATGCTTGTAAGAAAGTCTGCTTTCCATGAACGTTATGCCACACACGTAGCCTTTCCGTCTCGCTCCTCATTTTCTCTCCTGTAGCAACATGCGGAAGTCAGGCTTCTTCCACACCGTGTATCCCATACCGTCACGGTCCCAGTCAAGCGTTGTGTCAAACCACTCGACATCATACCTCCAGAGGAGCTTGGCAATGATGAAGCGCATCTCGAGATATGCCAGGTTCTTGCCAAGGCAGCCCCTGGGCCCAGAGTGGAAAGGAAGGCTGGTCTCAAACTTGTCACCCCACTGCCCTTCCGGCTCGTCGGGAAGCCACCGCTCCGGCACAAACCTGTTGGGCTCGCGGAAGTTCTTCTCATCATGGACAAGTGACCAAGGGTGAATTGAGACGCGCGTCTGCAGTTTGAATCGTTAGCAGATGATACAGCCACCCACCAGCCAAGCTATTCGCGGAATACTCACGCCTCCAGGAACCCAGTAGCCGGCGATGTCAGCGCCACCATCGGGCACGATTCTGGGCAGGTGGGCTGCGCCCGCCGGGGGATAGATGCGCAGGCTCTCGTTGCACACCGCATTCAGATAAGGGCAGTCCTCGGTTAGCGCCCTGGCGTCAATGTCAGACTCCGACGGAAACCGGTCGCGGATCTCCTTGGTCAGGCGGGTGAGCGTTCGCTGCTCTTTGCAAAGATAGTACATCGTTCCGGGCAGGAAAGTGGCAGTGGTGATGCTACCCGCAAGCATCATTGCTTGGAAGTGAGATGCGATCTCACTGTCGGCCGGCCTTGGGACGCTCTTGTCATTGAGCATGTGGTACAGAAAGTCTTTGGTGTCGGTCTTCATGGCGAGGCGACTTGTGGCATTATTTAGTGATTTGCCAATGACAAACAACAAGTGAGATACGTACGCTTGGGTATATTCATTTGCGTACTCTGCATGACGAACGATGGTGTCTTGCAGGATCTTGGGCATGTACCAAGTGACCAAGCTGAAAAGTCCAGGGATGACTGTAATGGCCCTCAACATGTCATTCACGTTGGTAGTGGCGGTGATGACATCGGCCCAGTGAAATTTACCCAGAGGTTGCTTCTGGGTCTGAATCTCCCACAAGTCCCCAAAGCACATTTCTCCTGCATCCCGATGAGTTGTCAGCCATGAACCTGCATCAGCTTGACTACGAACCCCAGCTTACCCATAATATCATAGGTCACATAGTAAGACCACTTCACGAAGTTGATGCCCCGCTTCCCATCCTCTTCCCGAAGGCCTCGAAAGTTGGCCAACATTTCGTCTGTGCGTCGTTTAATGACATCCTGGTGTTTGAACAGGTTGGTATTGGCAAAAGCATGGCTGAGCATGTGCCGCATGCGCGCATGCTCCTGCTTGTCGATCTCGACAATAATGTTGACGGTATTGTCGACCTCGGGAGTAGAGAACTCGGGATCTTTGGCAAAGGAGGGGACTTTCTTGTTCCCGAAGCCGTAGATGGGCTTCTGCGCATCGTGGGTGGAGAAGCTGAGATGGTTCACTCCAACCCGAACGACGGGTCCTGGGCGGGAAGCATGTTAGCGAAGTGCAGGGCGACAGTGTCAGGGCATAATTGCACAAAGAGGGTCGTAGAAGGAGGAGCCCACCATATTTCTTGTGCCAGTCGTGGTTAACCCAGGGGGCCCGGCCCTTGAGTAGTGTCCAATACCACAGTGCCTATAAGTAGTGTTGATATAAGCCAGGAGTCAATCTTCAAGGGAAAATCCGAGGCAGCCCTACGTTGCTAAAGGGTGCGAGCGGTGGACCCGGGAATCTGGATAGAGGATGGAAGTAGTAGCGATAGGTGCATACGGTGACACAATAAACAAGGCACTAGATATTCTTGTGCATTAGTGAAAGGCTGTGGAACACCAAGACCAACAGCATCCAGGGATGGTGGTAGGTGCTTACGAGAAATGCCGAGTGCTTTGCAATGTTGGACAGCAGATCAAAATCGAGCCAAAGCGCGTGCTTCGTCAAGAAATAGAGAAGGAACGGGTCGGAGTCCATTTTGAAGGAATGTTGATATAACGGGAAAACAGCAGAGGCAGAAAGGAATGACCAGAGAGAACAACAAGCAGAGGCACTTCCTATTCCTCTTTATCGATGGCAACGAATCGTCCTTATCCCCACGGTGTCTCCTTCAGTCATTCAATTTATATAGCTTTGATTCGAGTCCAAGACAATTCCCACCGTCCCCCGGACCCGGCCCACCGTGGCGGCGCGCCATGGCTTCGCTAAGACGAGCCCAACTTCGTCCAGATCCCATGAAGTTGGGAGTTCTCAGCAATAGTAAGCCCCATCTCAACAACGCAAGGGATCCGAAACCACGGGAAAGCCTGGGCGTATCCTGGGCCGCTCCTTTGTGTTAACAGGCATCTACGCAGACACTAGAACCGGTGAGCAGAATTGTGGTACCGGTCAAGGACGCTGTCTTGGGCTTAGTCGTTTCGCGTATTCATCTTGCTTCTTTTTGACTCCTATCACGAACGGGCATCTCGGATGCAAGAGGATCTGACGGAATCAGGCACGAAGTGCCTAAATGCGTCCCACAAACAGAGAACAACTATTTTGGTCCCTCAAACCAAAAAGGGCCCCGTCAGAGATCGGCACCGAACGAAGTGCAACGTCGGGCAAGTGATGGTCAGATTAGTTGACGGACTGCTAACAGAAGTACTTGGCTATCCATCAAGCGCATCGGGTTTAGGTAGTGGGATAGCCCTTCCGAGTTCCAGGGCAAGGATGTGACAAGGATAGTGATTGTTAAGATTGAGGTAGCTCCTGATGAACTTCCGTCAACTATTCAGACGCCCACTTGGTCGGGCTTTCGCGTCTGAGATTAAGGGGACATAGAATATGACATTAGTTTCCAGGATTCTTGAACCGATTCCTCGGCAGGTCGCCTCAGAAATGTCGATAAAACATCCTGGTATGCCTGAGCAAGGGCCAGGGATAACACAGCACAGAGTTCCTCCACGTCACTTGCGGATTGTGCGATGCGTTGCCGACTGTGGCCCTACGCAGTGCACAGGTAGCATCCTGCAGCTCGCGATGTACCCGCGGGACAACGATTGATCCCTCATGAAAGCGAAAACGAAAACAAAGAGACAGTGGTAAGAGGCGGGCCGGGCTTCCTGAACAGTTGCTGCCAGCAATCTGCATCTGCAGCAGATGCATCTTGTTAAGACCGAGAATTGCAGATATTAAACCCCAAGCTTGCGAGACCTCGATTCGAGCTCCTTCCATTCTTGTCGAGGTTCATTGTTCTCGAAAAATGCTGCAGGAACAATACCACCTAACCAAATAGGCACAACTACGTGTCTTGTCGTTCAATACTTCATACTGCTCCGCTTTCGCTACCATATTTCAAGACCTCACCCGCTGTCCACTAGCCATTGCGGGGGTCTTCACCAAAGGCAAACGGCCGTTGAGGCTCGAGACCACGGCATAGACGCAGGAAAAGGGGGATCGAGCCAATGTAACCCTTGTTCGTCAAGCCGTCCAACCCAACTCTTTCAGAACCCAGATGTCCACTTTCTTCAGTCATTGGTGTTTAAGGTTGACATTCACCAGAATCCGCGAATCGGGGACCACCCTCGAGCTAGGTACAAGGATATTCCCTGGTAAAGCGGCGCTCAGACATGTCACATCTTGAGTGGGACGCGTACAGGCTTTTTTGGGGAGCGGCTGACATATCCACTTAAGTAGGGTTGCATTTGCCAAATATGGCTATTACACAGGACGCAACGGTCACCGGTGCGAGTCGTTGTGCCGAAGCTCCAACCGCATCCGTCCCGCGTGCCAGGGCCTCGACGTCCCGGACAGGTAGCATGCATGACTATTGGACGTGCGAATCCAGGTGTGCAATTCTCGAATGTGATGTGACAGGCACAGGGTACAGCTACAGGATAATGTTACAATGCCAAGCCGCTCAACTCTGCTCAACCGTTTCTTTTGTTCCTCCCAATCCGCCTCCGCCACATGTTTCACAAATCCGTGACTCAAGCACAGTGGAACGGCTAGATGCCCTGCGTCCGCGGTCCCCCATAAGGATTTGCGTCAACATAAGAAATTTGAATTTGTGTCGTCTTGTGAATGCGAGACCCATCACGGCTCATGCCCCGGGAATGTGTTGGGCTCGAATTGGCGTGAGTGTGATAACCATGTGTCGTCTCCTGCCTTGCGGACCGAATGATGCTGGATTCTTCGCTATCGTCGAGCTCCATCGCTGAATTCATAGCGGATTGCTTGTTGCCCTTGAGCCCTGAGCGACCGCCGCTTCGCAGGCCGCTGTCGTCACCGGAGCGTTCGTCCGCGAGTCGGGTGTTCCGCGTCATGTTGAGCAAGGACGGTGCATATCGAATAATAAGCGGCTTCAGATGCACCAGGGACGCACAGACGATTCCAACGTTGGCCTCGACCGATGACCAGATGGCTGAGCCGTAGTTGTCCCCTGGAATTGCCCCAGTTAGCCATGCATGCACTTCAAGGGTCTTCTGCCGGCAAAGAAAAGTATTTTTGCACACTCACAGGTTACGTCCGCAGAAACAGATGCCAAAGTGAGAGACTGCAAGCGCAGGATTCCAGTTATGCAGACAAAGGCACCCACAACGAAGACGAGAATCAACGCTATACGTTGCTTTCTCGGCAACTGGATCTCCCAGAACCTCTTGATGGGAAAGAGGTAAATGATGATGTCCTGGGCGATATTCAGGCCGGCATTGCTCATAAAGAGGGCTACCTGGTTGAAGCACGTTCCCTCCAACTCTGGGTTCCATGCTTTATGGATCGGATTGCACTGGAACACTCCAGCAAGAACGCAGCAGAACCCCGTGAGACCTACAAATACCATGAGGCCATAGCTGATGTAGCGGTATGATCTCTGCGGGATCAGGCGCAGATAGAGGCACAAGATGGAAATCTTAGTCAGGCTGACAGTGATGTAATAAATCGCCTCGCCGAAGTAGAAGAGCTCTAGGGAGGCAGAGAAGTTGGTCGTCGGTGGAAGGTCTCCAAGGTGCTTTCCTAGTCCATATGCCGTTTCTGAGCAGAGCAACTGTCAGCCAGGGGAGCCCAATCATTTCATCAATCTGCTGGGCTCTGTAGGACTTACGCGTCGACACATCGACCGTGAAGGCGACACTGAACACCCAGGCTGCAATGATAGTCCAATCATCGGCGCCGGGGGACACTCCTTGAAGACCAATCCTGCTCCATAGACGCACAGCAAGGACAACCGTGGACAGGGCAGTCATGGCAGTCACAATGGCTATGATGTCTCCAGAGCGGGACTCGCCCACGATGTAATTGGGAGCCGTAGCTGGCGGAGTAGCAGCCATGGTGATACTGTGGGTTCGAGAAATGGAGTCGATACTAAGAAAAAAGAAGCAAAGGTAAGGCACGATTAGGCTTCAGCGATGCTGGTCGCGTTCGGAGTAAGAAGATTAATCAAAGGGAACACCAATGAACGATTGAACCCCAGGTTCGAGACGGACGTGAGCAAAGTCTTTCTCCGTTCCACAGCACAATATCCCTTCTATATATCCATCTCTTAACTGCTCTCATCCTTGAATCTAGTTCCATCCGCTCGAGTTTCTCTTTTTGGACCAGTCACCCCGTGATTATGCAGGAACCCCGGACAGGCCCTCGATGTTGGTGGACGGGACACAGACACCTGCATGGCCACTCATGCGCTATGCAGGACCGTTTTTTTCGGCCGCAGAGAGACTGCGGAAGGCACATCTGCTCCGTATGTCGTGTGCGAATCTCATTGTGGAGGCTGGAATGAAGGAAGCGAGATGATCAACCTTGTAAGTGCGAAGCCACAAGCATTCACTCCTACGATCGGCAGTTCACCAAGCAATTTTAGGAAAGATACACCGTGCCATTCCGGCTCAATCACTGCTGCCCAGGCACGGAAGTACTGGGTGTGCGATGAGATTTTCAACCCCCAATAGCTACCCTGGCTTAACACCAAACGCCTACACCCCGGGCCTTATCAATGTCTCACTAAACAGGCCGAGTCCCTCTGTCGCCGACACATCACGGTGCCAACAGCACAATTGCCTGCAGGCATGTTTTCGAATAGATAGACCCGGAGCCCGAGTGTGCAGGGCCATGCAGGGATCCAGGTTACGACTGACACCCTCCACAAGCCGAGCTCCCGTCCCGGGATAACAGGGGATTGCAAGCCCAGCCGCTTCAGCTCCTTCTCGATGCAACGCTCGGCCCTTGTGGTGGCTGAAGGAACAAATTACGAAGAACAAGGAGTGCTCGGCGGACAAGATGTAAAAAATGACGATCTATGAATCTAAATTAATCGGGACAACCTTCTCAACCCAGAGCCGGAGTGCGCTTCAAAACACGTCTTGCCTTGGCAGAGGGAGGATGCGGCCATGGCCAAGCGGCGGGGGAAAGAAGAAAAATTGAAGGAGAGATCTCCTGCAGCATCTCGTGCATGAGGGGTTCTGGACGCCACCTGCTGCAAAATCACACACGGAAATCACCATCACACGCGGCCCAATTTCACGCACAAATATGCAGGCCACAGGCGAGCCATAGGACACACTAGCAGGGTGTGCTGCGTCTTCCATGTCGACACAATGCCCCCCAACAGAACGGGCACTTGACAATGACAGGAGGATTGGCGGTGTGAAAGCTCACATTCTCGCTGCCTGTGCCGACAATCTCTCTGAATCACAGTCTGGTCACAGCTGCCTGTCAATATAAGGGGCCACTCGCATTCTCCCGTCCAGTCTGTGTGTGCTCATTCGGCAGTTTCTCGCGTTCACATCAAGCAGACAGCACATCCCATTCGTGCCACCTCTCCCGTCTACTGCATTAGCCGCTCTTCCCACCCGCCCCCCTTCTCTATCACAATATGCCTATCGACTTTCACCTCGGCCCCACTGAGGCCGGCATTCGAACCGCCGCCGCAGGATTCGCTCAGGGCGTCCTGAAGCCGGCCCGCGCCGAGTACGTCAAGTACACTGAGCAGCACAAGCGATTCCAGGCCACCCAGCCGGCCTACGCGGCAGCCGTGCAGGGCGGCCTGCTCAAGGGCCAGGTCTCGCCAAAGTTTGGAGGTACAGCTGGCTCGCTGATCGAGGCCGCCATCATGGTCGAGGAGTGCTATTCCGTGGAGCCATCGGCGGCCCTGACCATTTTCGCGTCTGGCCTGGGCCTGACGCCATTGAACCTTGCAGGTGACCCAGAGAAACATGCCGAGTTCGTCGCACCATTCCTCAAGCAAGAGGGAGCACCGATGGCGTCGCTCGTCTTCAGCGAACCAGGTGGCGTTGCCAATGCCCTGGAGAAGGGCGCGCCGGGTTTCCAGACCACCGCTCGGAAAGAAGGCGACGAGTGGGTGATCAATGGCGAGAAGCTCTGGGCCACCAACTGCGCTGGGTGGGACTTCAAGGGCTGTGATCTCGCCTGTGTTGTGTGCCGCGATGTGACCGAGCCGGATAAGCACGACCCGAACAGCGACCCCAGGGACCACGTCATGATCATTCTGGTTACACGGGCAGACCTAGACCGCTGCGGACCCGATGCCTTCCAGGTCCTGCGACACGTCTCAACACCCGGCCACACCTCGGTCTCTGGGCCCCATGTCAGGTACACCAACGTGCGCGTGCCGGCCAAGAACGTGCTCTGCCCACCGGGCCAGGGCGCCCAGGTTGCGTTCGGCTCCTTCGACGCCAGCGCCGTCCTCGTCGGCGCCATGGGCGTGGGCCTCATGCGCGCGGCCTTCGATGCCGCGCTGGCCTTCGCCAAGCGCGACAACCGCAACGGCGCCGTGCCACTGCTGGAGCGGCAGGCCTTTGCGGACCTGCTGTCCGGGATCAAGATGCAGACCGAGGCGTGCCGCGCGCTGACCTGGAAGGCCGCGCACGCCATGGAGAAAGGGCCCGGCGACTACAACGCTCGTCGGGAGCTGGCCCTTTCTGCCAAGATCTTTTGCAGTGACTCTGCCGTCAAGGCGGTTGTCGATGCGACTAATGCTGTGGGAATGTAAGTTGAATCGTCATCGCCATCCTATCAATGCATCGAGAGATTGCGGGACATGCTAACGTCTTGCGGCCAACAGCACTGCGTACGATTTGGATCAGCCTTTTTCCGAACTTCTCAACAACGCTATGGTCTTGCCCATTTTTGATGGAGGGAACGTTGGCATTCGAAGGCGGCACATGCAACAGCTGATGCTGCTGCCAACCTATGACGCTTGGGCGGCGACATATGGCACGCCAGAGTAATAATGATGAGAAGGAAGAAGGGAATGTGGCAGAAAAAAGTGCTATGCAGCGGTGGTACTCTAATTTGCCTTCGCCTCCGTCGTACCCCGAACGTAATCATTCTTCTGCGGTGAATGTAGGTACTGTTGGTTGATGAAATCTTAAAAGAATATGGTGTCGTACAAACTGAAATATTGTCAACAGATGAGAGTGCTATGATCACTTTGACATGGCAATGTCTCCAAGAATCATCAATTGCATTGACTATTAGAGCCTCGCTCTTTCTTGTCCCTTGATCCCGTGGACAAGGGACACGTTCCCAAGCGCCCTGTTGCCCTTGCTTCCCTCCATCAGCACGTTAAAAGGCTGTTCATTCGCCTTCAATGATCTCCACTGCCAAGCTTTGATGGCTGGCCGGTTCAGATCTACCCGCTCCATGACATCCACGATCCATTTGCCGATACATGGCATATACTTGAACGCGTGACCACTGCCTCCTGTCGCAACCATCAACCCCTCTGTGTCCGGGACACGATCGATGACGAGATGGTTATCGTAGCTGTCGGTGTACCAACAGGCGCGGGTCGTCTCGACATTGATGCCCTCGGCGCGTAGCTCTGGTAAGTGGCTATCAACGAATCGATCAATGGTCTTCATCGCCTGGACGGGGATTGTAGTGAGAGGCTCGCTCTTGGACCACCTTGTAATCGGCACGCTGCGCTCCTTGCCATCAGATTGCACCTTTGGATTCGTGTACTTGGTGCCCCGGTAGCCGATCTTGAGCAGGCCGTTTGAGTCCCGAGGGAAGCCATAGAGACCACCTTCTGCCCCTCTTCGCATGTTCCACTGCCAGGAGGGGAAGTTCTCGGGATCCAGGCGGTCGTACAGTGGGGAGCTCTTGGGAATTTTAAAGATCACGACTGACCCAGCTGTGGCTTCACACAAGCCGTCGAGCTGAGGAAGGAGCGTAGGCGTCCAACATCCGCAAGCAATGATCGTGAACGCTGCAGTGTGAACTTTTCCGTCCTGTGTCGTGATGCCGAGTATTCTGTTGATAGAACCCGGGGTTCGATTAAGCGACAGGAAAGCTCCAGCTGCCGGCCCAAAGACGAACTTGACCCCCAAGCTGCGCGCTTTGCATAGGGCGAAGCGGCAGGCCTTGTCTGCAAGTACCGTGCCGCCCGTCGAGTCGAGAAGCGCCGTGTGCCTTTGACCCCTTGCCCTTCGCCTAAAGGGGTCCATGGCAAACGCCAGACCCTTCTGGCGGGCAATCTCCTCGTGCCGTGCATCACCCGCAATAAGCTGGGTGTCCTTGTTGCCTGACCTTTCCATATTGGCGATCGTGTCTCGTTCGAAGGGCAACAGCTCTTCTGTGTCGGTCATAACCAGATTACCGTGAGGGTAGAAAATCGTCTCCGCCGATGACATTCCCGGTGGTACGACACGCCCGCTTGCGAGCTCATCGTTCCAGGCTTTCCAGCCCTCGATACCCTCGAACGAGAGCTCTTGGTAGATGGTCTGGCCACCGTATGCAGCTCGGACAATCTTGTTGATGTCAGCTGAGGCGGCGTCGCTCCCTTTGAAATAGGAGTATTGCGTCTCATCGTACAGCTGCTTGTCGAACACAGTTACGTTCACGTAGCCACGCTCGGCGAGGGCGAGGGCAGTACTGAGGCCGAAGGCGCCCGCGCCGACGATGATAATGGCATCATTTTTGGTCGGAGTCGCCATTGCGATACGTCGAATAGACCTATCCAAGAGAACTTGTTTTCTTAAAGAGTCGATTTTCCCCTTGGTCAACTGGAGGATCTCCAAGGGGCTGAAAAATGCGTCCTCGAGATCCTACCAGCCTAGATCGCTTGGTATTTGTTCCAATATGTACTCTAGTGGAAAGGCTTCGGATTATCTCAATAATGTGAGTTCTCCGCAGCTGAAGTGAGAGGCATTGGCGAATCGGAGTAGAGTAAATAAGCGATACAGGCTGGAATATCGTGTTGTGAGCTCCAGGAGCACTTCTTGTCTGGTAATGGAGATGACCGAGGTGGTGTGGAGATCCCAAGAAAAGAGAACTACCTGACTGATAGCAAGATAGGTCAGTGTCTTACCCTATTCGAACGAGTACTGGGGGTCACGCGAGTCTAGTTGTAGTCGAGTTCGGTATCAGTCTAGCGTCTCCGCCTTCTTGGGTGGCTCGGATTCCTCCGAGCCCGGCGAATCCCCTTTGATAACCAACTTCACACAGGCCTTCGTGGGAACGAGACCCCGTGGGGTTGAGTATCATCGCACCGAGTGTTGGCAACCACCATGCGATTATTGGCAAGGATGTCAACTATGAAGATAAGGGTCGCTAGTTAACGCAGAGGAAGGCTCCGGTATCAAGTATTTGAGTCGAACCTCATCCTCTTCATCCCACCTGAGACTCTGCTCTTCAACCCGCCTGTGTCAATTTCAAGACACCGCTTTCCTGCCAAACTCATTTCGAGCCCTCTCCTTAAACTTTTCCAGGATGGGTCTTGGAAATGTGTTTGCCCGCTCGACGCTGGGCAAATATGCCAAGTCGATCAGATCCTCGCCTCGCGAGCTGATCTGCAACCACCGACTCTTATTGACGGCAGCGCTCTATGCCATGGCAGGCATCCCAATCAGTGAGTCGGCAATCTATAGCATATAATCTCTTTCGGTATAGAGCTAACGTGCTGGTTATTAGCATGGGATCAAGGTTCATCCTCTGTCGTACCGTCGCTGCCAGGTTTCGCAAAGGCATTTGGCATCACCTCAGCCACCAATCCGACCCAAGTCGCGAACTTCGTATCCCTCGTCTACGTCGGCTGTTGCGTTGGCTCCATGCTCTCGTTCTTCATCAATGACCGCATCGGCCGTCTCTGGTCATTCCGACTCTACATGACTGTTTGGATCATCGGGCAGATGATGGCCACCGGCTCGGGAGGTAACATTGGCGTCCTCTACGCCGCCCGTATTGTTTCCGGCCTTGGTATCGGACCCCTAACCGTGACGGGTCCCATGTCCATCGTGGAGATCGCGCCGACTGAGATTCGTGGGCTATTGGCCGTGTGGTTCAGTATCGCCATGCTGTTGTCCCTCACGGTGGCCGTGTTTGCAGTCTACGCCTCCTTCCTGCACATCGCCGCAGGCGCTCTGCAGTATCAAGTCATCTTTTTCGCGCCCACCATCGCCATGGCTCTGGTCATTCTCTGCAGCTTCTTCCTCTATGAGAGCCCTCGTTGGTTGATGCTGGTTGGACGTCGCGACGAAGCCGTCAAGACCCTGGTCGCGCTGCGTGGCCTGCCTAGCGACCACCCACGCGTTGCCGGCGAGATTGAAGATATTTCCGGCCAGATTGCAAAGGAGAGGGGCGAGTTCGAGCCGGGGAGCGGCTCCGGTATAAAACTCCTGCCCATTCTGAAAGAGACCTTCTGCGTCAAGGCCAATCTGCGCCGCGTCTTCCAGGCCTGCTTATCCTACGCACTTGCTCAGTTATCCGGAGCGAACAGTGTCACTTCATACCTCGTTCCTATCCTCAATCTTATCGGAGTTGAGGGTGGTACAAAGAATAGTCTGTTCTACTCGGGCATGTACAGCATGGCCAAATTCTGGTTCACTGTCATTGCTAGTTTCTTCTTTATCGACGCTCTCGGACGGCGCAGAAGCTTGTTTATCGGCATAACCATTCAGATGATCTCGGATATCTATGTCGGAGTCTTCATCAAATTTCGCCAAGAAGGTCCTGTGTCCCAAAGCTCGAGCCAGGCCGCCCTTGCCGCTATCTTCCTTCATGGCTTCGGATATGCGGTCGGGCTCTTGGTCCTGCCATACGTTTTCGGTGCCGAGCTATGGCCTAACAATATCCGGTCATTTGGCGCTGCCTTTTCCCAAGCATTCCACTGGATCTTCTTCTTTGGCGTCAACAAGGGCGTCCCATCTCTTCTGATTCAGACCCACAACTGGGGCGCGTTTTTGTTCTTTGCTGGATGGTGTTTTATTTCTTTGTTCTATGTTTTCTTCTGCGTTCCCGAGACAGCAGGACTAAGTATGGAGAAGATTGACAAGCTTTTCGAAGGGCGATGGTGGGATGCACATCGACAAGCCCAGAAGCTCAAGGATGAGGAGCTTGTTCTTGACTCTGCGACCTTGTAAGTTGACGAGCTATGATGCCTCCTCGGCGATACCTTCAAACTAATGCCAACACCAGGGAAATTTCCAATGACAGGTCGTCAACATCCAAAGATCCTAGTGTGAAGCCTAAAGTTGTAGTTTAAGCGTGACGAATGGCTTTTCTCTATTCTCAGATAGAAGATTGCTTCTCTTACGTCCAAGGAGAGCTTCAATTAAGGACATATTGGTTTCATTGGCGGAAATCGGCTGGGTTGGATTGAGGATACGGTTGGGATTCATTCAGACATGTACGGTCAATCTCCAAACTATAGAAGCGATCGAATCACCAATCCCATATACCCAAGAGAGAGATTAAGCCCAATCATATTCGTTAGAACCTCTCGTATGAGTACGATACGATTTAATGCACAACTGATGATGTATATATCTATGTTCAATCAGTCTAGTGGTATTGGTTTCATGAAATGCATCGCCGTTCATTTATCAGCTTATAAAGACACATTCAAGAGGTGAGATACTATCTTTCACACATATTGGTCTTGTTATATTGGCCCGTTTAGTAATACCCGAGTAACGACTTGTTTCTATCATGCCTGTCTATCCCACAGATGCGTTTCGAATTCTTCTATATATGCAGCCCTTTATAATGAGATTTAGTTCTTCAAGGGTAGAACGGCCGAGTTGGGTACACCAGTCGAAAAGTAGGCCTTGATGTTCTCAAAGCATTCCCGCTCGCCTCTCTGGAAGGCCATATCCGTCAGGCCACCCAGGTGCGGCTGGATCACAACCTTGTCACTCTCCAGGAACCATTTATCTACGTTTGGCTCATCGCAGAAGACGTCGAGACCAGCCCGTGTAACTTTTCCAGACTCTAGTGCCTGCTTCAGAGCTGCTTCGTCAACAACGGACCCGCGAGCTGTGTTTATAAGGAATGTGCCGTCCTTCATCGCGGCAAACTCCTTGGGTCCAATCAAGTTGGTCGTGTTGGCGTTTAGTGGACAATTGAGCGATACAATGTCGCTTGAGGAGAGCAGCTCATGTAGTGAGCTGCAGTAGGTAGCGTTGTACTTGGCTTCTTCTTCTCTTGGCAGCCGGTTGCGATTGTAGTACCGGATGTTGATATTGAAGACTGCTGCTTTCTTGGCCAGATACTGGAGACGCACAGAAGTTAGCCAGACGCGTGAGATTCCAGGGACGATTCGATTCACCTTGCCGATACTTCCCAGGCCAACGATGCCCATTGTGAGCCCAGAAGGGTCCCGAGCTGGCACCAGGCCGCTGGCAGCTCTCCACGTGCCATTGCGCGCACTATTTTCGGCGTTGGTGGTATTTCGCAAGACCGCCAAGGTCAGGAAAAGGGCCATATCAGCGGTAGCCTCAGCAACAGCATCAATGGTATTGCAGAGGTAGACGCCTTTGCTAGCCAGCCACTCTGCAGGAAATTCATTGTATCCCGCACTCGATGAGGCGACAATCTTGCAGCTGGGTGCCATCATGCTGAACATCTCCTCGTCAAAGGGCTCGTAAGGCGGCGTGCCCATCCGAATAATGAAAGCGTCGATGGGCCCATTCTTTTTGATGTCCAAAGGAAGCTTTTCCTTGGTCTCCTTGTGGTTATATGCCTCGAGGACAGAGAAGTCGAAGTCTTCTTGGAACTCGGCCAGGTAGTCGTCACCAACAAACTTGGGCTGCCCCAAGCATACCACACGGGGCCGTTTGCCCAGATCGATACGGCCTGGAGACATGATGGACCGATGTGTTTGCTGTGTTTGTGTGCGGTAAGTTCCAAGCAATGGCAGAGTCAAGAGAGGGAGCAAAGATGATCTAAGGCTTTCTGGCCTGCTCGATCGAAGGCAAGCTTGAAGATGTACCTTCTGCAGATGAGAATGACCCTAGTAAGTTCAGCGGGTATTGATTTTCGGTTTAGCTTAGCATGGGGTCAATTCTCCGCTTTTGCCAATGCCTCGCAAATCGCCGAGTCGCTTATCCACGTTCCTCGGATTCTCCCGAGGTGTGTGTGAAGAAGCCTGCCCCGCAAAGCTAGGACTCTATCAAACAAGTGACGGTGGTCATTTGGGCCGGTCTTCGCAACGCACTAAGCCGTCGCATTATTGTTGAATCATGGAGGAAGCGACCCTTTGAGAAGACCTGCCGTGCTTTAGATATCTAGATTGAGACACCAACTTGGGTGCATACGCAGCTCATGAAGTCTCTCGGAGAAGCCCGCCCATGCCCTCAAGTTGACGATGGCTACTGCAGACTTCGACAGGTCGGAGCCTCTCCCTCTTATGGGATTTATTGCCGTGGAGGTCAAGATCCATCGCCCTGCAGGAGATCCATTCAATGAGAAGACCTGGCCGTTCCCTCTCTTGCGGGAGATAGCACCGGGGTCGACTGAGTCTCAGATAGTGACCAGCGACAAATATGACAGCGACTTCATTGATCGCTTCGTCGAGACTGGCAAAAAGCTTGCAGACCGAGGATGCGTTGGGCTCCTTACGAGCTGCGGTTTCCTTTGCAATGCCCAGCCCGAGTATGTCAATAGGAAAGGCCTGGCAGAAAGGACACCTTTTTGCTGATATTGTTTAGACTGTCGGCTCGTCTGCCGATTCCGATTGCCACATCTTCTCTACTCCAGCTGCCATCTGTCCTGAGTTTGCTTCCTGTCAACAAATCCGTTGGTGTGATCACTTACAACGGTGACAACCTCGGCCAAAAGCATCTGGAGTCCCTTGGGATCATACATTATGCTCCTAGGATCCAGATTCGCGGTCCTCCTGCGGATGGTCCGCTGAGAAAGCTGATGGTTGGCCTAGGACCTTACATCCACGCCCAGGTGGAAGCCGAGTTGGTCGAGGTAGCCGTCGGGCTGCTCAAGGACTATCCTGACATAGGAGCATTCGTGCTGGAGTGTACTCAGATGCCGCCTTTCGCGGAAGCTATCCAGAAGGCGGTTGGGAACATCCCCGTTTACGATGTCTACACCATGGCAACATGGTTCTACTCTGGTCTGGTCCGACGGAGACCCAAGAGATGGGGCAATATTGATACTTGACCTGGCCAGATAGCGAGTCGATTTAAACCCTTGTTATGAATTCTTGATGAACGCAAGTCGAATAATGGACAATACTTTGACGAAGTGGTCAGTCTGGCTGATCGAGGAGATCTGAAAAGTCTTTGCGGTACATGCGTTGCTATGTCAAAGGGCAGGCCTCAGCTTTAGGAATGAATAAGATGAAAGAACATTCAGACTCTTAATATCAAGAAGATCAACCGATTCTCAAATTTTACTAGACTTAACCTCCCTCGTGAAACCGAACAGATTAATAAAACTTGTACTCCAAGCTTCTTCCATTATCTCATTTTATCAATCTTGAATATTATTACTGACCCTGATCCCTGCTGGTACCAATATGTCCGGTTTTACTTTGTGGTTGATAGTTGATAGCCTTCTCCAAGAAATTCAAGCAAATAGATTTGTCACCTTGCAAACTGCTACTATTCGAGGAACTCTCCCTTGGTCTCCTTCAACAAGAGATCATACTCGGACATGAACTGCATGTACATGACCCCCGGAGTGCCGGTTCCCTGCTTTGTGTACTCAGCTTCTTCATCGCTCACTAGCGTAGGCTGTAGACCGCGCGACGCTCCGAGACTGTTGGGTGCCACGGCCGCCTCAACCAACAGCTGCGTCTGGCAAGCACGCTCCAAAGCCACGAAGAAACCGGCCGCCTCCGCCACAGTCCCTCCACACGTAAGAAGGCCATGGTTCTGCAGGATGATGTTCTTGTTCCGAGGGCCGAGGTGAGCGGCGATACGGCCGCCCTCCTCACGAGCCAACACAACACCGCCAAAGCCCGCATAGACGGAGAGATCGTTGTAGAACATGCAGCTGTCCTGGTTGAACATGTCGATAGGACGGCCGAAGGTCGACCAGGCTCGGCCGTAGGGACTGTGCATGTGGCAAGCCGCGTTGATGTCCGGCCGGGCCTCATGGATAGAGCTGTGGATGATGAAGCCTGCAGTGTTGATGGGACGATTGCCGCCATCGATGCGGTTGCCGTTGGCATCGACACGCACCATGTCAGACACCTTGAGCATGCCGAAATGCACGCCATAAGGGTTGATCCAAAATGTATTGGGCTCTACGGGATCTGTGCTCAAGAGTTAGCTTGATTCACCTTCACCAGCGGGTGGGGTGTCATTGATAAAACATTGCAAAGCTCATCGGCTTGACGTACCTCTGAGGCTGATATGTCCACTGCATCCATCCGCGTATCCAAGCTTGGCAAATAGGCGAAAGGCACCAGCCATTTGCTCTAGCTGCCAGCGCCGCTGGGCTTCCTTAGTCTCAGGCCAAGGGATGTGATGGATCCGCTTGTAGTTCAACTGTCCATCGGAAGAGACGGCATTGAGAGCCGAACCTCTAGTCTGCACAGAGACCGACGAGGCCGGCTCGGTCGCTGAGGACAGGGTGACTGTTTGTGTGGAGGACATGGCTGCCGGTCGAGTGTAGTGATAAGATAATGTTGTTCTCAGTTCAAGCGATTGATACGAAAGAACTCACAAGTGGAGATGAACGTTGGCTGAATTTGTTATTCTTTAATATTGCGAGATTACCGCACCGCACGTTCCTCTGGACATAACGGACCTCAAGGTCGGTGATGTCGCCTTCTCCAAGATGTTGGGCAGAACGAGCTGGGTGGCAAAGGGCTAAGTGATGGTCCGATTAGTTGACGGGGCTGTTAACAGGAGTACTTTGTGATCCATCAAACTCATTGGTTTTAGGTTGTTGATCCCCCCCCCTGAATTGTACAGCAGGGGCACGTATTGTTAGCATTGAGGTATTTGCTGATGAACTTCCGCCAACTAATTATTCTGGCCCCCGCTTGATGGCTACTCGGCATCCCCCGAAGGGCGAGAACCCCGACCCAAGTCATCATCACCTGCCCCACTCGCACGCATGAAGACTTGCGGGGCGAAGGCGATCGGGGGAAACCGTGGATCATTCAGCATCAGATGGGCGCTTCGTGATATCTGGTAATGGACGTGGTCCGGAGGGAGTGTACGGTAGTAAGGGGTCGGCATCAACCGATGGGTCAGGTCATTTTTTTGGACGCCAGGTCACTTGCCGGAGGCCGACAAGGACCAGCATGTCGGACAGGCGGCCTTAATGTGTGACATTATGCTGTAAGTATGGAAACAGATGTGCTCGATGATGTAGATGAGCAACATTTTCAAACACTGCCTCTGGAGACTATTTTTTACGAAATTCTTCATCGGTGGCCTATGAATTCCCTCCTCAAGATGACCTCCGCGCTGTCCAATATGGGCCGACAGGGCCTCTCATCGAGGCATCAGCCACCGAGCGACTTCGTCGAGCCTGATGAACTCCGGACAAGCTTTGCTCTCGCCATGTCGCAAATGTATCGAAACGAAGTTCCACTCTATGGAGATCTAATTCGCATCGTGCAGGATGTGAACCACTCAGTCATCACTGCACAAGGGCGTGACGGCGCCGTCAGGAGTTCCGCCGAGCTTGAGCGACTCACACTCGAGCGCCATGGTGCTATTCGGCTTGGCACTCCCGAAGAGCTTCTCACGGTCAAGCGCATCTTTGCTTTACTGGGAATGCAAGCCGTAGGATACTATGATCTTTCCGTGGCTGGACTCCCAATGCATGCTACCTGTTTCCGACCCGTTTCTACCATATCGCTTGCACGCAACCCCTTTCGTGTATTTACAACACTCCTCCGCCCAGAGCTTGTACAGTCCGACAACGCCCGAGATCTAGCGTTGCAGCTTCTAGAAAAGCGCCAGATCTTCAGTCAAGACCTTCTGAGAATTCTCGATGTCGCCGAGACCCAAAACCTCCGCCTGACATCTGATCAGGCGGCAACGCTCATCCGTGAAGCGCTGTACACGTTTAGTTGGAAACCGGTCGCAGCTGCAACCTATGCCGAGTACCAGATCCTCAGAGCCGAGCATCCTATTCTGGCCGATATAGCCTGCTTCAACTCAGCTCACATCAACCACCTCACGCCAAGAACTCTCGACATCGGCGCTGCACAGATTGCCATGCAGAAGGAAGATATGGACACCAAAGACAGGATCGAAGGACCGCCTATTCGGGCATGCCCTATCTTGCTGCGTCAGACAAGCTTCTTGGCTCTCGAGGAGGCGATTCGCTTCAAGACAGACGATGCCGGCGAGCGGCTCACCAGCGGCTCGCATAAGGCGCGGTTTGGAGAAATCGAAGAACGCGGCGCTGCAGTCACCCCTGCTGGGAGGGATCTCTATGACCGGCTCTTCAGTGAAGCCATGTCAGCTGCCCGCGGACTAAGTCCCGAGGCAGCTGACGCGATACTGGCCAAGGCATTCCAGAGATACCCTGACACGTGGAAAGAACTTCGCCAGCGGGAGCTAGTCTATTGCGAGTACCGTTGTACTGGAAAGGCCCTCTCACCATCCCTTGAGTCGGGCGAGATCTCAGAGAGCTTGGTGGAACGGCTTGTTGAGCAGGGAGTACTAGAAGCCGTGCCGATAACTTATGAAGACTTTCTCCCTTTCTCGGCAGCTGGCATCTTTCAGTCTAATCTGAAAGGGAATGCTCCCAAGGCCAAGCTAGAGCAAGAAGTGCCCCAGCCATGTCCCGATCTACCTGGCATGGAGAAGGCACTGGGGGGCTCCGTTCTAGACCCAGATGATCTGTACTCGACGGCTCAAAGGGAGAGCCTGATATCTTGTGCACGCAAGCTTCGGGCCTGATCTTGGATAGCCTGGCATCATATATGCAGTCTTTGAAACTTGATTATAGCCAATATCATTATTCAATCCGTACAAAGAACTTTCCACTAACCCAGTTGGTGTGACTCGAATGAGGACCCTTGCATGTCATTCCCATCCATAAGCGTGGGATCAAAACCTTGCGTTAGAATATTTGGCGCGGTCGAAGGATCTTGATCGTTATAGAACTCGTCGGGTTGAAACTGCTGTACTCCCTGCAGAAGCTCTTGGACCAGCCAGTTAGAGTCTTGCGGGATGTTCATGTCGTCCAGGCCCATGATCCAATCCTGGAGCGGCGGAGGGTCGGTCTCGACAAGGTGTTGGGTGTGGCTCGACATCGATTGAAAGCCATTAAACGGCCCCTCGGAGAATCCCGCTGACCCGTCGCCTCCACAAACCATGGAGATGGTGCGTTGCGACAGAACCTCGAAGATGTCCCGGTAAGATGTGGCGAGATTCCACCGTTCTGCGATGATAATGAGGACGGTGGTGCACGCGAGGCAGGTGTTGATGACGTCGGCTTGCTTCGCCATGGACCGGACGCGCTTCGACTTCCAGAGACAATACAGGTATGTGAGTCCTCCAGTGAACAGAATGTGCACACTTCCCCATGTGAACTGAACTGTCGGGCTCTGGTAGACCCTGCGATACAGCAAGCACATCTCTCGAGCACGGAGTGCACACTCTTCAAAGGCCTTCTCGGTAATCTCGCCAAAGGCAGGGTCGTCTTGCTGCTCTCTCATCGCTGTCCCGTCGATATAGTGCCGGTACAAGAGAAGAATGCTGTGGTCGTAAGCCAGCTGAAACCATAGACTGGAGGTGAACACTGATAAGGGATGCGACTTGGAGTAATCAAGACGACAGGGCGCTGTTGAGAACCATTCTTCAAGCTCCTGGCGCAAGCCCTCGACAGAGCCTTTCTGCTTGTTCACGCCAAGCCGTTGCGAAGTGGTAGGGTAAAGGATGTCTGCGATCTTTGTCCAGAACCGTCGAAGCTTGAACTCATGGATTGCGCCGGTCATCAACGTGGGAGGATCCGAGGGCGATGTGCGCGGATCCCGTCGCAGTCCTTGTCGTGTGATGTTCTCGTCGTCGATATCCAGAGGAAATTCAACATCAATCGCATCATCTGGCAAACCAACCGGGCGACCGAGAATGAATGCTGCGGCGCGATCGATATCGTAGGCAACCCAGAAGCACCTCTTCGACATCTCTTTGGTCAAAGGGTCGGCATGCCGGCGAAAGGTCTCTGCACTACGATGATACCCGAGATCGATGCAGTGGCGGATCGCCATGCCAGAGACTGACCATAGACTCACGCCAACCGGCGACCGTATGGAGTAAACAGCACAACAGAGGATAGCTTGGATGGACTCTAGGCCATCCAGTTCGAGAACCGCAGATATGTGATCCAAGGCCAGAGAATAATACAACTATCAGGGAATGTTCAGCTTGCAAGCTCTGGTTGTGCGTACGATGTCATATCGGTCTGCTCACCTGTGCTGCTTCCCTCTGGGCTTGACCCAAGACCATCGACCCGATCGCGTAGACCTGCAAAAGTATTCAATTAGAGGGGCGTTGCAAAGATCACGGCTGTGTTAAGGTCCTACCATTAGCACAAAGAACAGGGCCACTGCATTCACTTTGGTCGGGTCGGACTCGAGAGCGATGACACACGCCTCTTCCCAAGCGGAGAATGTTGGCTGGTGCAGAAACGGATACTGCGGATGAATATTGTTGAAGTATGCCCTAGTGAGCTTTGCCCTTGCAGCTGCGGAAGGGAACTTCAACTCGCGTGGCTGCTGCCGTTGCTGGGTCTTATCCTCCGTCTCCGGCTCGCTTGTGACGCTGGGCCGTGAGGTGCCGCCGTTGCGCGGAAGTCCCATGGTGGCGCTGACAATGCGCGAGAACGACACGGCCGACGAAGGGCCGAAGTAGTGCGGCTCGCGACCGGCGGCGCTAATACACAGGAGCGCCACTTCGGACGAGAGCTGGTCGACATTCTGCTCATCGGCCTCGGCAGACTGTGCGCGGTGCCGGAGGCCTACTTCGCTCTGGAAGGGCTGGTCTTGAAGCATCTGAGGCACATCCGAAGCCGCCTCTCCGCCAGCGGTGGGAACACCCAGCCCCTCCCCGTCGCGGTACAGGGCAAAGTGGTCTGTCGCCACATCGGGGCGGACCTGCTGCAAGAGACTTTCGAGATATGCCACGCGAGACTCGAGCGATTGCATATAGTTGCGGGGCCGTTGCAGGCCGGTAGCAGGATCTTCAACGAGGCATTCTTTCCAGAAGATGAGTTCATCAGTGGGAATAGGGTCGGGTCTTCAGGCGAAGAGGGCGTACACTTACCTCTGTTCGTTCTGTCACAGTTCTTGCATCTTGGGGTTTGGGCATCACACTAACACCATTGTCAGTCAAAAGAGAAGGATTTGGTCTCCGATGAGTATTTTCAAAACGGAATGAAAGGAAGTCGGTGGAGATTGACTCACTTTCAGTTTCCTCTGCTTGCAGCCGGTGCAGGCCAGCAACGTCCGCTCCCCGATGCGTGCCTTCTTGGCCGTATGCGGATTTGTCATGGCACAGAGAGCAAGAAGAGACGAAGATGCTTCTCGTATGCGCAAGCGATCTTAAAGGCTGACGAATGTGGTAAGTGTCGGACGTGTTGACCATGCAGGGCGGTCTACAGTGTTGAGAATGCGGGGGATTGTGACAAAGTGGAGTTGAACTGTTGCAAAACAGATGAGTAGACATAGGCATTTATCAAGTAGTCTGCCGATCTCGTCGCGCTAATAGCTGGTATGGTTACTAACACTCCGATAACTAGATCTAGATCCATGATGGCTTCTGTTAGCGCATAAGATAAATGGCCCTCTTCCTTAACTGATAAGGGCCTACCTTCTTTTGGAGCTGTACCCAGAATATGTCCAGATGTTTGTTTTTTAACGTAGGAACATAGCGAACCCAGATGTATTTGGTGGCACTAGAGAATATCCAAGTTGACCTTGGACAACCCGTTTCTTGTTGTGGATGTTCCCAGGCAGCGCACGTGGTGCCCATTAAGCCACGGCACTTTTGGCAAACGTAATCGAGGCCGGTCGATGAAGTGTAAATATAGTTTCGCCCGCGAACGAGTCTCAGTTGTAAAGCTATACAATGAACACTACATATGTCTAGTACCCCAGGGCAAAGTCTCAAGCGGCAGTCAGAATAGTGAACAGAAGTTCCTCAGAAGATACCTCAATGTGAATATTGCACTGAGACTGGAAAGAGTCATCTCACTAAGTAAACACAACGGGTTTCGTAGATAGTCATGGCCTATCTGCTAATAGCGCGTCAACTCATCCTATCATTACTTGAGTTTCAAGAACGAAATAGATGAAGCCAAATTACAAGCTAATGATGAACAGGTAGTCTGACAGCAGACATTTGCAAGGGTACTGAATTTTGTAAAAGAGGGCTCACAATCTTGAGAAGAGACAACCTGAGCAGAGGAAGTAAGAAATTTCGGCACGACACAGGTTCCAAACTTTCAAACAAAAGTCGGCCGGTTTACCAAAGGGCACCAGATAACACCAGCTGTTGCTGTAGCCTTAAAATTATGCAATATGCTTCCGTACTGATGAAGTTCACAGGCAATCTAGTATGCCGAAAGCGAAGTACTGCCACCGGAACTAAGCTAATTGTTGATAGGCAATGTTTCCCGAACATCCGTGTAAATCGGATCTACACCTGTCCCATGAGGCATCATCTTCGGCGGACCGAAAGCCCAGATACTTCGTGGCTCAAAAGTGATAGTAATTAGAGGTCGAGGGTTGCAGGGATTTGGTATCGTTGGCACCCAGAAGGATTCACTAGATAAATGTTGCAATGCTCCTTACACACGAAATGGGAAGCTCGGGGCATATATTCATAGAAACAATTCTCGTTCTAAAAGAAGTTTATCTACATCACAACTTCATCTGTCGACATGAGAAATTCGGGTCTTTGCTGGGTCATCTCCCATACCGCATATGGCAGGTCAACACCAAATGAGGTCAAGTGACATCTGCGCGCTGCAGATTGTCATCCAGGATCCTAGCTGCAGTGCGAGGTCGAAACCAAATTCCTCCGATTCAAAGCGAACAAAAGAAGTGCCTCAGTCCCTAATCTCAATGGCGAAGATAAATCTATGCAATCCAGAATCACTTTCCAGGGTACTCTCTTTCCCAGACCAGTGTTGTCGTTCCCTGATCCTTATTGCTTGATGGAGTGGCACAGACCGTCATTGGATCCTTTCTGTTGTCACCTTACGGATTCAGCGGTAGTGGGTCTTGAGACTCATCTGGGCGCCCGCATTGCGAGCTCTTCCAGACCCTATGAGTGGACGAACTCATACTGTATGGAGTCACCAAATCATCTAGGGACTCTACCGTGTGGCCAGATTCATGTCCAAGATCGGTACAGACTGAGCCCATATTGGCAGGTGGATATCAAACCCTTTGACAACGTCGACACGCCCGACCAGCATCATTGCCCCGCCGCAGATAAGCTGCATACACTGCACTGCCGCTGGAACACTTAAATCATGGCTTGCGCTATGTTGGCGACGATCGCCGTCTTGAGCTATTCGCATCATCTCGTCCAAAGATGCGGTTGCCAAGGCTTGCCCTCGCTCTGCTGCTGCCCGGAGCATGGGCTCTCAGCCGTCGCGATCAGTTCGGGCCGGTCAAGAACGTCACACTACAGGCGCCGAAGAAGTTCATTGTTGAGGTAGCACCAGTAAGCTGTCACGTCAAGTCATTGCGCATGTCTTGTACAGAAGCTGACTGTCGGTATCAATAGGGCGTCGATCTCGACGAACTAGCCGATAGGATTGATACCGTGTCAACGGCCAAGGTGGTCAGGAAGTTCAAGAGCGATATCTTCACGGGACTGTCTCTCGAGTCCGACCGGGAGAACATCGATACCCTCGAAAGGTTCGCGCAATTCGTCAAGGCTTGGCCTGCGGCTAGGATCCAGCTTGACCCTCATGTGCCCACTCAATCATTCAGCGATGACGCAGCGGCAGCCAACTACTCAGTTCACAAGTACACCGGCGTAGATAAGCTACACGAGGACGGCATATATGGCAAGGGGGCGGTTGTAGCCGTGGTCGACACTGGCACGTGGTACAAACACCCTGCTCTTGGAGGTGGCTTCGGCCTGGGATTCAAGGTCGCCGGTGGATATGACCTAGTCGGCGATGCCGACTGGCCAAATGGCAGCCCCAAGGCTCCCGACAATGACCCGCAGGACAACCTCGGCCATGGCACTCATGTCGCCGGAATCATTGCGGGCAAGTCCGACTGGTACACCGGAGTCGCGCCCGAGGCGACGCTGCTGTCATACAAGGTCTTCTCCACCGTTGACTCGACCGACGAAGACACGCTGATTGACGCCTTCTTGATGGCCTACGATGCCGGCGCCGACATCATCACCTCTAGTATTGGCGGACTGAGCGGTTTCCCCGATGGCCCCTGGGCTTTGGTTGCGTCTCGATTGGTGGACCAGGGCGTCATCGTGACCATCTCTGCTGGTAATAACGGCGAAGATGGAGTCTTCTTCGGGAGCAACGGATCTTCGGGCAAGAACGTGCTGGCCGTCGCATCTATGGATCCCGGTACAATTGCGGCTCTGCCTTTTGAAGGAACCTTCTCCCTTAATGGACAAGTGAACACCAGCTCCCTGGGATATTTCCCAGCCGGTAATCCATGGCGTGTGGAGGGCTTGCCCATCATTCCAATATCCAACAATACTTCCATCTTGGACGAAGCATGCAACCCTCTGCCTGCTAACACACCTGATCTTGCCAATGCCATCGCTCTCGTCCGCCGTGGTACCTGCAACTTCGCTGTCAAACAAGCCAACCTCGAGGCTTTCGGGGCAAAATACGTCTTGGTCTACACCAATGAGAACCCCATCACCACTCCATCTACCACGGACTTTGACTCTGAACTCGGCCTGATTGAAGCCAAGGCAGGCGAGGCTATTATCGCTACCATCGCGGCCGGCGGCAATGTGACAGTGACATTTTCCGATGAAGGTGATCGACTCGTCGGTGTGTTCAACTCGGCCGGCGGAATCCCGAGCGAGTACACTAGCTGGGGCGGCACGTACGATCTGGAGCTGAAGCCGGATGTGGCGGCGCCGGGTCGCAATATCCTGAGCACGTACCTCGAGAATTCCTATGCAGTCCTCAGCGGCACGTCCATGGCGTGCCCTTACGTCGCAGGTGTTGCTGCCCTGTACGTAGGCAAGTACGGTGGACGATCAGTCCACGGCCCGGCGGCGGCTCGGATGGTCGCAGATCGCATTCGGTCCAGCGGTGCCGCTATCCCATGGCAGGTCGAACAGCCCGCCGGTCTGCCAGTCGACTATGGCTTCTGGGCTCCGGTACCGCAAGTAGGCACAGGCCTGATCAGTGCTGTCAAGGTCCTCAACTACACGACGTCGTTGCGATTCGAGCCTTTCGCGCTCAACGACACTGCTCACTTCAGCCGGTACCACAAGGTAGACATCACTAACGGCGGCACGAAGCCTGTGACTTACACGTTCTCGCTGCAACCTGCTGGTGGTCTTGACACACAGTCTGTAATTCCTTCCTATCTGGTGTACTTCTTGGAGATGAAGCCGAGGGCCATCGTGCCCAAGGTCAGCTTCCCGTCGGGTACGTTTACTGTCGAGCCCGGCGAGACGAGGACAGCACAGTTCAACTTCGCACAGCCGGAGGGCCTTGACCCAAAGACGTTGCCTCTGTACAGTGGTAAGGTTCTGATTTCAGGCAGCAACGGAGAGGAGTTCTCGGTGCCGTACATGGGATTGGGATTCTCTCTCAAGGACGAGATGCGGCGGGCCATGTTCTCGGACTCGTCACCCCGTCAGATGGGCGGACCGAACAGGGACGACATCGACATATTCCACTCATATGACTTCAACTTGTCGTGGCTTATCCAGGACTTTCCCAAGGTGCAGGTCGAGCTCAAATGGGGTGCGCGAGAGTTGCGTTGGGACTTTTACGAGGCTGGCTGGAAAGAGTCGCACTGGCAGTACCCGCCCGTCGTCGGGGAGAACGGCTACATCGGTTCGGCGGCGTACTGGGAGAGTTCAGGCTCGTATTGGGCGTTTGATCCGACAACGATGGACAAGGAGAAGACTCTGCCTTTCCCAGTTGTCAACACCCCTCGAACGTCGGTGTGGAGTTTCGGCGAGTACAGCTTCTGGTGGTTCGGCAAGTTAGCGAATGGCAGCTACATTTCCCCCGGAAATTACACGTAGGTCTACCCCCTATCATTCCTTGCCTCGCACACTTCACAGACGTGCATTTTCTCGGCTGTTAGTCAACTTTAGCTGATGAAGCCTCTCTCTCCCAGCATGCGTTTCGCCGTGCGGAGTCCGTTCAGCAACCCGGATCACTCGGATAATTGGGATATTTGGAAGACACCAATAATCACTGTTCTTCCATATGATCCTTCAACGCCGCAAACAAAGATTACCGCTGATAGGCTTTTTGCGGATTCTAATTTCCCACGAGATAGCAACTAGAACCTCGTAGCTAAGAGTCCTGAACAAGGCCCTGAAACGAGTCAGGACCGAGCAAAAGGATTTTTGAAAATGCAGACCTCAATTTAGAAATTTCACGGCATCTTAGCCACCTCACAGCCTTTCGAAATCCCTCTTTCATTTCCTTGTCGTAGTGTGATTCATTGAAGCCCTTGGCAGCACTGAGCGTCCACATCGGCATCTCGGCACCGCACAGACTGGCAACTTACCTACATCGCGGGATCCCAGCCGCAACTCTGGAACAGCTATTGGCCACAAATAGAAAAGTCACGCAGCATGGGGTATTACAATCGCATAAATCTGAGTGGCTCAATCGAGGACAAGTGCACGCGAGCAACTGGGCTTTTGGGAATGGCCACCCGATGGTGCCCTGGCAGCGATCCAAGAGGGATCTGAGACAGGAAAACCGGGGCGGTTTGGTGCTGTTGTAGCTATTTTCAGCACATCAAAGTTTCAGCAACCCCTGCGCGCCATATGAAACATGTGCTATTATCGGCACAACTTGTCAATTTTGACAGCGATGGCTTGAAGGTGGGTGCGATTGGCCCAGGAAAGTTGGTTCTGGCTGCTTGTGCTGGTCAGCCTGTGTTGTTGGAGGTATTGTAAGCGGAACTGATGAGACACTAGAGAAAATTTAGAGAAAATTGGCGATGATGCTGTTGATACGGGGCCATGCCGAACACCCGATTGCCCCAGATAGGGAGTGCAGTCGGTGCATGGGAGACCTCTTCTTCGTGAGTACTTAACAAGCCTGACTTTCCAGACTGGAATGATCATATCTCTCATCACCATCAGCATCACCATCATCAGCATCCAACAAGTAACACCACAAAGCCTCAATATCTACAATTCTCAACCTCGTCTGGAGCTACTTTCAGGAAATAATCCAGCTTGCTCAACGTCTACTTCTGCCTCCATCTCTACCCTTTGAACCCTGTCTCTTCAGTCCTCCACACGTACCCAACAATGGCTCGCTCAAGGCAAACCCGCTCCAGATTTCCGAGCCGAAGTCGCTACGTCAACCCAGGCACGATCGGAATGACAGTCCTGCTCCTACCATCCGTCGCCTTGGCCAAAGACTCCACTTCCTCAACCGCCCAGCTCACCACTCCCTTTACCGAACAGGCCACCGGCCTCCAGATGGAGCGCTTCTTCGGCGCCCGCACCGGCTTCGGCTTCGCCATCGCCCTACCGCAGCAACAGCAGCGGCAACGGCGGCAGCAAGCCAGCCAGACGGGCAGCTTCATCGGGCAGATGACCTTCCCCCTTAAGAACGGCATCGGGTGGGGCGCCATGGGCCTGACGGGCGAGATGGAGGGCAACTTTATCTTGGCCGCCTGGCCCGACGGCAAGGGCGGTGTCATGGCCTCGTTCCGCCAGGCCATAGACGAGGACAACCCGGCCGAGGTGAAGGGCAACTTTGCCGTACGGCCCATAGCCGACGGTGTCTCGGTCAACAACACTTTCCTTACCTACACCTTCCTCTGCGAGAACTGCCTCGATGCCACTCTGGGCCTGGGCCCAGCGGCCACGGCTGGTAACCGCCCAATGGGGTGGGCTCTGTCCGAGAAGGCACCGAAAGGCAGTGCAGCTGATCCCGGTGCGCGACTGGGTTTCCACGAGCGCGGTTTCGGGCCCTTCACTGCCAGATTGGGCAATGCAGCCACTGCTGTATTTGACGCTGTTGCGGCCAAGGCGGGCGCACCAGTCGGTGCCTCCCAAAAGGCAATTGCTCCCAAGGCCAACATCTTTGATGGAGACGGTAGCGGAGATGAGGGTGGTGGCAGCGACAGCGACAGCGATAGCGATGACGATGATTAGATACCCCATTTGATACATGTCGGCATTCAGCGATTTTTGTTTCCGATTACTCAGTTCGAATGAAGACGGGCTCACTTCTTCACCTGTACATTTTCAACAAAAGGCATATTAGATAGCGTGCGAATATATTCAGTTTCCCAAGTCTGATCGTAAGCTCCATTGCCTTCAGTGACATTTAAGGCCGTGGACATCGTCCTGCGACGCGTGTTGTCCGGGATGTGGACATGGCGTCCCAAGCTAGGCCCTCCATGGGCATGGACGCCAGTCCACAAACCCAGCGTGATACGATGTTAGATGCACAATTTCATTTAAACTCAAACAGGGGTTTGCATACTTTCTCTGGCTGCGACTCAAGCCTGTCACCTAAAGCGCCTCTGTAAAGCACGTGGACTGTTGCATCATCACAGCAGGGGAAATGCAAGAGTTATGGGGAAAAGAGTGAATGGCTGGCCAGCTAGTCTAATATGGAGGAAGTTGATGAAGAGTGAAAATCCCCTGCGATTGCATTTCCTGTCCCACACCCTCGACGTGGTAAGATGTCACCTCCGACTCTATAAGCGTCGATGTGTCGTGTCACCATCTAGTTAGGGGGGCCAAACCGGCACATAGCAATGGGGCCAGGGTCGGGACGGCCCTGGCATTTACCCTGATCAGGGACTCCAGACTCGTTGTTGCAAGCGTGGATCCAGATGGGGTCGGTAGTAGTGCATTGGTAGAGACCGTCGATGTTGATCTGGCTGGGGTCGGCTTGGGCGTTCTCGACGAGGCATCCGAGCTGCTCCTCTGTGTAGACCATGAGTCCTAAAAGAGAGTCACGATGATTAGTAATCATGTCTGAACAATGTGTAGATAAGAGAGGAAATAATGAGGGTTTATGTACTATCACGCAGTTCATAGGCGCAGATGAACTGGCCGCTAGGGCAACCGGGAACACCATCTGGGCGGATGGGGCCGGGAGGGCAGGCTTGGCTGGGCAGGGCGACAGCGGAGCCGCTCAGGGCCGCGATAACAGTAGCGAGAACGGAGAAGGTCTGCATGGTGATGTTTTCAGAGTAGACTCTGTACTTGGAAAAATTCGCGGTGCAGTCTGGTGGATGTTCCCTCGATCAACCTCGAGGGGTTGGTCCATCTTTTTATACTCCAGCTCATCATTCAAATTCCCTCTCCTACGTTACTTGACACCTGCCAAAGTATGAATCCCTTCTACAATCATCCATTGTCTCTCAATGCTACCCACATCGGTCCACGGTGTGAGAGCATGTGAGGATCCAAACGCGCTCACATTGCAAGATGGTCACTTGCTTCAGCCAGTCAACGTCGAGCGGCTCTTGCCTTGAACCATAAGAACTCAAGCCTCCTGAATATGATACCAATACTTTGCCACTTTCTCTGACCAGTGTCAAGGTGAGCACGTCTCACGTCTCACTCGAGTAGACATCCCGGATCAAGCGGTGGATTGAGCCGACTTGTGCTGAGAACTCTGGACCAGTTCGATTGTTCTGGGACCGAAACTCTGACATTTCATAAGCGGATGTCACATGTGGCTTGTTCATCTGTCAGTTTGACGTCTTCTTCTCTACGAATGGAGGTGCGTTGCTGACATACGAGCGTATTCATGTTCTGTGCAACTGCTGCATTCGCCGTGAGTTGGTTACGCAACATACTGTTGGGCGGAAGGCAGGCCCGTGGAGCCTATAAACCAGGTAACCAGCGAGCCTCGTATCTCTAAGCACAACCCAATGCTTATTTTCTACCCATGGTGTCATACTGCGACGTCTTACTGTGGTGTTACACGCACACCTGGCCCTCTGGTACTGCCAGCCGGGGTCTGGTCCGTATGCGCGCTATCAACTGCCTCTGACAGCAACACGGAAGGCTTCCGAATCGGCACTTTACCAAGACTTTGAAACCGGTCAAAACGAAGATATGTTGGTGTGGTAGAGGTTGACGTGAGCACATCGCAGACAAAGCCCGAGCGAACACCGCCATCAGTCCAATCTTGACAGCCACTTTGTACAAATGGGAGGCGTTTCTGAGTCTCTCTGGTCATCAAACCAAGGCAACTCTGTGGAGAATGGCATCGAGCCGAGCCCGAAAGTCTGGTTCAAATTGCTGTAGGGCTGACCATAAAGCATCGTTCACCCGCGTCGCGCCATACGCGGATCATGATGACCCTGACACACCGGGGAGTTCTCCGTGGGGGCCCACAACGCGGCCCATTTTGCAGAGCAGGCATGTAGGGGTGGAGTGCTGCTGTCAGATCAGCAGGACCGGGTTTGCCTCCCAGATCCTCCACAGGTTCATCTGACCGGTATTGTCACACTATCAGCCCGCCCGCTGCCCACTGAGCGATTGGTCTCGCTGGTGCTCATCGGAGTCTTGGCTAAGCCTATCCGCGCCGCACAATGGAACCTGGACTCAGCACCTCGCATACTGCAGGCGTATTCTTCTCAATGAGCTATTGGGACGCCTGCTTCTCTCCTCCCTTTCTCCTCTATCCCCTCACCCTGGATGTGATGCCAAGAAGAGTTTGATGTAACCAATGTGACCATGGTGTTGGGAAGGTAAGATGGAACCATGTCAGGCGGACCCGCAGTGTTCCTATTGGAATGACCGTTCTGATACCCTGAAACAACTGTGTTTTGGGCTCACTGTCCCAACCTCATACCGTAAAATCTCAAGAAATTCGACGAAGAACTACTGCATCAACCCTGTCCTCCATACAAATAACCATGGAATGGCTCTCAATGTGGATTTTTTGGTGGATTTCTTAGCGGAATTCCTCGAGGTACATGCGGATCAAAACAAAGAATTTGGAGTTTTTGTATGGGAGCAGGGGTCGTTTTGGGCGTTTTTGGCTCTTCGTCGAACTTTTTGAGATTATACGGTACCTCATTCGAGCATGGATCCATTCTACCTTGTAGAATCAGGGTATGCTTAATACCAAGCTTGTCAGGTCTCTTACGGCTATCACCGTCGATTTCCGAAGTCAAGCAGGCCTAGCTCAGTACTGACATGTGAGGAGTGTGCAAAACGCCCACTTTTTGGGCCAGGTAAAGAAATGTCACCCCATGGCAAGGAACCTGGCAGGTCCAATGCCTACAACGGTCTACCAAATCCTCATGGGTTCGTAAGGGATATGAGAGCCTCAGCAGACTTGGCTGGATCAGCTGGATCCCAGTCTCCACCGAAAAAACACAAGGTTACCAGTCTCGGTGTGTCTCCACCCGAACTGGTCGTGTTTCTTAGGCCAGGGGCTGGACGAAATAAACAGCGTGATTCTAATTCCCAATTGCACTAGAATAGGAGTTGCAAGCATCAGCTGCCCTTTCTTAGGATTCTAGAAGAGGTCGTAACGTATGACGGATTTGCTGTCGATTATCGCCTCGATCCAGCAATTGGCAATCTTTCCACGCCTGCCAGGGAAGAGATTGGCCTGTGTTTCATCCTCGTCGAAGGGGAAATTTTTGCATGTTCACTGGACATGTGGGGAGAACCCGAGAACCCATGGGGTAAAGAGTTGGCCAGGTTGGAGAAGCTCTGAAGATCATCTCAGGAAGCAGTATTCATGGGGCATCATCGTCTTCAAATGTGTCTGTATATGAAATGTTCATGTTTCTGGAAAATCATGTTGTCCACCTACCTAGCACCCGGATGAAAGCCACGTGCCATTTAGCCTAAACACAGTGAACTCCTCTCTGGTTCGGCTTCAAACGGTGCTGTGTGGACTCCTACTCACCTAATAGCGTATGGCTTGATATGTAGATCGCGGCTTGGCACGAAAAGACGAGTAAGGCGGCCACACAAAACCCGAGCAAGCGAGCCCTTTACCGAGTCGTGTGGGCATGACCGTCGGCGAAGTGCCGACTAGGGCGCGCCCAAACCCGCACCGGCCTGAATGGCAAGCCCACGACCTGCCCAAGTTGCCCTGGAAAGGCAATACCTGGGAAGGCAACTCCCCGTGCAAGACCTAGCCCCCAGTAAAACTCCGCCAATTGCCATCCCACTACAACCTCCAGATCTGGAGACCAGAATTGGATGATTTCAGTGGCCTGGAAGTCCACTTGGTACGGAGAAAGATGGAGACCAACCGGCCTACCGGGCCGCAATTCAGGAACGGCGTTGCGGCGGACTCATGAGAAGTTGATATAATTCGTGCCCTCTCACGATTCGGTTTTGATCCTGTTGTGTTTCCGATCCTCATGTCCATCAACAGCATATTGCTGAACAACCAGTAAAACATCACACTCTCAACTACAATGGCAGATAACCATCACGTCAAAACTGCCCAAAAGCTTGCCGACCAGGCAATCCAGGATAAGCTTGGCCTGGATGCCTTCCAGGAGGCCAAGCAGGCCACCGAGGAAGAGCATGCCCAGACGCTCAAGCAAGCCCTGCGGGAGAACCGCAAGGCTGTCATTTGGTCCATGGCCATCTCCATGTGTATCATCATGGAAGGGTGCGTTAAATCTATAAGAGGCTCCAATGAGGCTTTCCGTGGGAGTCGCCTGACTGACTGTTGGCTTCCCCGCTTCCAGGTACGATACCATTCTGATTGGTAACTTCTTCGCCTACCCGGAATTTCAAAAGAAGTTCGGCCACTACTACCCCGAGCTCGGCAAATGGCAGGTCTCCGGACCCTGGCAGACCGGCCTGACCATGGCCGCCACCTGCGGTGCCATCATCGGCGGTCTCGCCAACGGCTGGTTTGCCTCCCGGCTCGGCTACCGCAAGGTCCTCATGGCGGCCATGATGGCCCTGAACTGCTTCCTCTTTATCGTCTTCTTCGCCACAGGCCGCGAAATGCTGCTTGCCGGGCAGGTCCTCTGTGGTCTCTGCTGGGGTGTCTTTGCCACCCTCGCGCCAGCCTATGCTTCCGAGGTCTGCCCGACCAACCTCAGAGGTTATATGACCACTTATGTCAACCTGTGCTGGGCTATCGGTCAGCTACTCGCTGCCGGTGTTCTCCGTGGCTGCCTGCACATTCACGGGGAGATGGGCTATCGGATTCCTTTTGCTCTGCAATGGGTGAGTAGTCCGATTGATTCTGTTGCTGTCTGGAATACGAGAAACAAAAGAAGCTAACCAGTCTTCTCTTACACAGATGTGGCCCACTCCCATCATCGTCCTCGCCTGGTTCGCTCCCGAATCTCCCTGGTTCCTCGTCCGGTCTGATCGTCTAGAGGAAGCCAAGCACAGCATCCACAGGCTCAGCGGCGACAAGACCGAGGCCCAAATCAACGCCCAGCTCGCCATGATGCTGCATACCACCACTGTTGAGTCGCAGGTCAGCAAAGGCGCCACCTACCTGGACTGCTTCCGCGGCGTCAACATCCGCCGTAGCGAGATTTGCATGCTTGCCTTCGTTGGCCAGATTCTGTCCGGCAGCAGCTTCGCCTACACTCCTACATACTTCTTCACCTCTGCGGGTATGGAGTCTGCCCGCGCTTTCGAGATGGGCCTCGGCGCGAAAGCCTTTGGTTTCATCGGTACCGTCTGGTATGTATCAAATTTGACTGGCGTCTCGACGAAAGACGACATACTAACAATGCCGCAGCTCTTGGTTCCTGATCACCAGATTCGGCCGTCGCACGCTCTACGTCAGCGGGCTGGGCTGCCTCTTCATCATTCTCTTTATTATCGGCATTCTCAACGTCGCGGCCCACGACCGCGCCCTGTGGCCCTCGGGAGCTCTCTGCGTCGTCTGGCTCTTCGTCTACTCACTCACCATCGGTCCTGTCACCTACAGTATCATCTCCGAGACATCCTCCGTGCGCCTCCGCCCGCTAGCCGTCGTGCTCGCTCGCAACGCCTACCAGGTCGTCAACATCATCTCCATCGTCCTGCAGACCTACATGATGAACCCGACAGAGTGGAACCTGCAAGGCAAGACGGGCTTCGTCTGGGGCTCGACCTGTTTCTGCATGTTCGTCTGGTCGTTCTTCCGCATGCCCGAGGTCAAGGGCCGCACATACGAGGAGCTCGACATCCTGTTCAAGCACAAGGTGCCTGCGCGCAAGTTCGCCTCGACCGAGGTGGACGCATACGGCGAGCGGTCTGCCGAGCCCGAGGTCAAGGAGGAGCAGGCCACCAAATAATCGATGTGACTGAACGGCTATACCCGTTCCCCAGATTTAATCTCACAACATACTTCTCAAGTAGAATTGATTGACTTAATGTTACGACATGTAGTAATGAATTTCATTAAGATACCGCCCCATCTCCTAATACAGTGACGGCTCCACGGTTACGGGATCAGTGTACTCTTATCTGTTTTATTCACAGTCAAATTTTGTGGCTTGGTGCTAAAGAGCGTGTGGCGTCTGCTAATGTCTGTACGCCAAGTAGACTTGTCCTATTTAATGATATTTGCCGTTTGTTCTGCTCTCGTTGCACCAGCATCCGTTTCCTTGTCCCAGCTTGGCTCAGCCAACCTTATTCTAACTACGCCTTAACCCGAACACTTAGACATCTGAGGAAACAGGACTTGCTGTATGAGGATCTTTCGCTACCAAATCTACAGGCCTACAATTTCGCCCAACCTAGTCTAGAAATGATCCACAATGGGACTAGCTCTACGAGGTGTCCTCGGGCCCTTAACTAAAGACCCTTGGCATTGTTACCACCATGGAGAGACTCCACCTGAGACTCTTACGAGCCTGTAACACATCTAGAGTCTTCGACTTTTTCAGGTAGAATCTCTATCTTTCATTCCCTCTGTGAATCGAGGCTATGGCTGAAATCATATTACTCTTAGAACAACCTTGTAATGTCTTGGCACGCATGTGTGGCCTGTTGAGGCTTCAGCTTCTGCTCTGTCCTTGGACGGTATCTATGCCAAGGGCACTAATGTAGCGCACGCGAACAGCACTCACTGTCTGTACCAGCACTGAGTTTACTTCGAGTAGGTGTTCTCTCTGACCGTCACATGGTAAGAAACTTGGTCGCTCAGTATCGCAACTGGGATCTAGCTCAGTGGGTCCGGCTTCGCCGTCGTAGTAGCGGCGTAGACTCCATCGTCGAAGAACGGCACCGAGTTTCCACAGTGTAGCGAACGCTCGTTTATTGTGCTCTCGTGCAGCGCTACGCTGATCTTCAAGTAAACAGGAGCAAGTACTACAACACACGAGACAAGTGGCCAGAAAACATCAGCTAAACCGCTACTCCGCTTGTTATGAAAGTAATTCGGGTATCATCTAAGATAGTTATTGTACAGAGGCGGTTATTGTACAAGTTTTAAATATGAAGAAATGATAATACAGCGACACGTGTACTCTCTGTAAGCTTTTCATACACCTCCCCTTGAATCCACAACCAAGTCTTAGACATGGTGTCCGCCGTGATGACCACCCGCGTGTGCACCCCCAAGCCCCCCTACACCATGATGGTGGTGATGATGCGCCGTGTGCGCAGCAGGCATGCCCGTCACTCCATGGCCGTATTGATAGTCCCCACCGCCCATGGTCGAGTGGCTGTATCGCTCCTTCTGGTACCCAGGGCCGTACCCATAGTTGTCGACGTTTTGGACGCGCCTACGCCTGCGCCTGGAACGCACGCAGAGACACGCGACAGCGGAGACGAAAAGGATAAAACCAACGACAGCGATGACTATCCCGACAATGGCGCCAGTCGATATGATTGTGTGTGTGCGGTGGAAGTCGTCCTGGAACTGGTCGTTGCCACCGGTGTAGACACGCTTGGACAGGATGTCGTTTGCGGCGGACAGGGCGGCCCTGTAGACTGTCTGAGCCGGCATGATCTTGGGACTTCGCGCGATGATGTGTTTGGTTTGTTCTGTGTAGAGTCCGTAGTGTTGTGCTGGAGTGCGGTAAGCGGGACGAAGGGAAGTCCAGGGATTCGAGTCAGCCAGGATGATAGAGCGAACATATATGCATATCAATCCTGTACTGTACACATCGACCTCGATCGATTGTGCATTCTTCTCGTTGATCGATCGGCATGATATCAGCGACGGCGTTGTTGGTGCTGTTGGCTGTGAATACCTGCTGCACCGCCAAGGGATCGCCGTGGATTGACATCATCCGGGGCAATCTGGGGTCGTGTTCTGCCCTACGCCAAGACTGAATCCCCACTCAACAAGACCAATATGACAGCATTCGGGCGAGCTTGTGTCCAGTAACTGGAAAGAATCGGCGCTGTTCTATTTATTGCGCCACATTCTCTGCCTGGGGCACAATGTCACACTTGCCTTACACAAGGAATACAAGGGATGAGGTGTACGACGAATGACATAATCACCAGATGGTGAGGCCAACCAACGGCAATCTGTACCCGTGTTGAGTGCTGCGCATTTTCTTGGCTAGAGCCGGAACAACTACGTCGAGGGCGGTATAGGAGTCTGTCTTACTTTGATCCGCGAGTGTGTGGAGGCCACGCCAGATCAGGACTACCTGTCTACCAGATTGGGGCCCTCCTCCATGATTTGACTTACAGAACACTCGAGGCTTCTTGTACCAGTCGTTGCGCATCTTCTCAGGGCCTATCGTATCACGGTTCCAAGGGTCGGCTACAGACGCATAGGACACGAGAACTTTGCGAGTGAATTGGCACTTTGACCCTCGACTATGGTACAGTGATTACACAGGATAAGGTCATCACAGTAAGAGAGCAAGTTCAGCCTCACGCGGGCCTGCTCTCTTGCAGAGACTGCCTTAGTCCGATTTTTTCTTTGCCGGAGGAAGCTCATCGAGGTCGGGAACGATTCCCGCATACTTGTTCCCAAACCTCCATTCCTGAGGTCCGCCAGAAACGGCCTGTCCGCCATTGACGCGCTCCACTATTGGTTCAGTAAGTAAAAGACATCAATAAAGTCAACGGCATCGACAGATTAACACATACTGTTATTCCAGTACGAGAGTACGAGTGGCCCTTGCTGTGGCACTGCTCATTGCGACCGCAAATGCTACCCGAACCCAGCTCGTTCTTGTTCGGCGACGTGATGACCTTGGGGGACTTGGGGCCAGCACGGCAGCACTCGTTGCTCTGGATGTTCACAGTGTACTTGGTGTTCGCCGCGCGCCAGAAGACACAGATGGTATCGCCGGGGTCGCCGTAGCAGGTCTGCACCTCACCCGACTCTTCGTACTGCGAGACGTCGAAGCCGGCCGAGATCCAGCCGTCGGCGCTGACATCGGCGTGCATACCGACTGTCTGGCCCTTGACGTCGCTCTTGGAGATCTCACATCATTCGTTGCCGCACTGGTGGTTGTTCTTGTGCGAACAATTAGCATCTTTTACAAGTGTAAGAAGGGGAGAGTGCTTCACACACCGTCATTTGCTGGAAGAAGTACACCTGATGGGGATCTGGTTTGTCGTTCTCGGTGATGATCGGCCCACAGCCAGCAGGACAACTGTCCATTTGAGACGTAGTTCTGCGGGAAGGCTGCTGATAGACTAGCAATACCAAGGATGAAAGATGCCACCGCGAAATGCATTTTGATAATGTAGATTTTCTTATGATAAGACGGATCAATTAGGCCAAGTTTTAGAGTGATCTTGATGGTCTTCACAGCTTGCCGATGATGAACCAGAAGATTGAGTTGAGTCTCAGGAAGAGTACGGGAGTTTGTATAGCCAGCTCTTGAGTGAAAACATTGATGAACACCTAGTCTTTGAGAATAGTGAACAGGTCTAGGACCCGCCCCAGTTTGTCTTGCTTGGTCTTGCCATTGTATGTTACCCTGTGATGGGCAGTGCAGAGCCGTCAGCACCTGTAACTGAAGATCCTGAAGAGGTAGGTATGAGGTTAAAGAGACCCTCTCTCGATAGATCTACCCTTGCAATGGCAACCTCGAGCTCCTTCGCAGATCTCCATTTGCCTGGAGGGGGCCAGGCCGCACAAGTAGATCACAGCGCGCGTCGGCACTTCAATTGCGGTCGTTTTAGCGGCAAGACTGTGCTAAGCCTTTGCACAGCCGTGCCTTTCCACAGAATTACCTATCCTTTTCTCGATTAGGCGCGATTCACAGTGCCGTATCCAGGCCCATAATGATGATCCTGGGGGCCAGAGCACAATCATTGGCTGAGTCTGTCTCACAAAAGCTTAGCGCTTACAGCAGCCTATGACAGAGAGGACAGTTGATGTCATGCTTCTTTTTAACCTTAGACAATCGTTTCCTTCCCTATGATACAATGCAACGCTCAACCAGTATTAAGTTTTCCACTCATATTGTTGGAGAAGAATGTGAAGATGAGCTTTTCGAAATGCGCAGGCTCTATAACGTCATAGAGCTGCTATGAATAGAATATTTGGTGGACCTCTGGACTCTCCCACGTTAGAATCAGATCGCCGAGCAAGACCGGGTCCGCAAGGTCTCTAACTGTACGCTTTTGGTAGCGTCAAGTGCTTATCAACTTTACTGCTAGGCTGAGATGAGATGACGAGCGGTCTTGACGGAAGATCGTTGCGGAAAAGAGAGCCAGTGCTTTGATTAACTCCGGACATTGGGTGCTATATTTGCTTACGACAGTGACATCTGACGACAACATCCTAGCTATATTGAACACCACGCAGTGCCTAAATACGCTTATGTCTTGAACGTACCTAACACGCAAAACGACAGTCCATCTGGCGGTCCTGCTTTCACGTCAGTTTCAGGCTCAACATCGATCAGCTTTAAGAAAGAAGAACTCACTGGAGGCTTATCATAAGGCTCCCCTTTGACCCAATTTGCCTCGCCCGGATGCATGTTCCAATCCCCGACCTGGCAGTGCGGCAACTTGGACGTATCCCTATCCCTCGTCGACCACCGCACGTCCGGACCAGCGGTAATTTCGATATCGTATTCCAAATCTACATTCTCACGCTTCTTATTCTTCTTCGGTTCTGCCTTTCCCGCCAGGAACGTGAAACTTATGCCCTGCAGGAAAAGGTCCTCAGGGAGAGTCAGCTTCGTCCCGTACCTCATGAGGTCATTGTACGCATGCTGGTACAGGACCTTATCTTTGCGGTCATAGAGCGTAATCTCGGCGGTGAAATGGTGGCCGTCGTAGTCCCACTTAGCACGCTCAAAGATGTGCACTCTACACGTGTGGGTGGGCTGCGGGGGAGGCGGAGCGAACGTCTTCTCCGAGAGGGTCGGACCGACACATACTGTGGCTTGTACGCCTCCGAAATTGGCGGTCGAGAGAGAAGTGCACAGCTGGACGTTGCCTATGGCGTCCGTAGTGGTAAACGACACCGGCGCCTCCGTCTTGGTCGGTGTGACTTTGGGGCTTATTGTCTGCCACTCCGGCCCGGGTGAAGTCTCCGGGCATTGAATGTCGTGGCCGGGAGCGAAAGGAGATACGGTGATGCCCTCAGAGCATCTGCATTGGAATATGCTCTGGGCAGGGCGGTTGTCTGGTAGGCAGAAGGGCTTCACGTCTACCGCCGTCGTTGTTGCCGGCGGGGGAGTGATCATCGAGGACTTTTCCGTGGAGCTTGCAGTGTCCGTTGTCTTCTCCTCTGTAGTCGTTGGCTGGCTTGTCTTCCCAGACGACTCGGGATCCCTCAGTGGACACGCATCACGTGCGTTCAAGCCACCCGGCTTGCCAGAGTTGAATATTTGGTACTTATACGGCTTCCATGCCTTTTCGCTGCGAGCACCATCCGGGCTATTCATCAACTTTCCCTCAAACCACACTCGATACCTTGCCTTGCCATCGCAACTGGATGCTGGCTGATACTGTACCAAAACCTTCCCACCCGGAACTTCATAGCGAGGATCCGACAGGTTATCGTCGTCAAGCGGGGAATACTGCGAGTATTTGACCTCCTTAATGGGGATGTCGTAAGGAGTAAAGATCCTCTTTAGTTCCTCATAAACTTTGCTTATGCGCGGGAACTTGAGTGGTAAGGTCTGCGCAGTGATGATGCTCTGTCCCCTGATAGCTGTAGGAGTTACTACATAGACCTACAAGACTACTGTTAGCCTGAAAATGATAAAATAATGACAAAAGCGTACCTCTGGAGCTGCATCGTCGTTGAGCATTTTCGACATGTATTCGAGATCCGGGACAGCCTTGTATGCCGGGTTTTGGTCCCGAAGGTTGAGAATTCCCAGCTTATGAGACATAGTCGTGCCGAAAGACAAAGGGTCTATGGCACCGGCTTTAAACTCGGCATCCGATGATGGCGGTGCTTGATTAGTTGCGAAATCAAATCGTCCTTCAAACGTAGGCAGCTGCCAAATATGGAATGCGAGAACCTGGCAGGTATATACCCTTTAGTCATGTAGAGATAACAAAGCCAAAAGAGGACGGTACTTACCCCCTTTTGAGATACTATCACTACAGCCGTGCATCCATAGAGTCCTTGTACTGCTAGAGTGTCCGGCTTATCCTGGAATTCGAAGGAGTTCGATGAAGTCCCAGGGAAATCTGTGGTCACGTGGTCATTCTTCGAATATGCCAGAGCAACCTCCCCGCGAAAGAAGAGGTTATCTGAAGCTTCCTCGTAGTTAGCCGGCTCGGCCCAAGAGCCAGGGTCTGGTTCTGTCTTGCGTTTGGGGGCGGCTTGCGGGTTTGGCCTTGATGGTTCGTCAAGCCTTGGCGTAAGGGCCTAAATACTGATTCAGTACAGAAGCTTTTTCAAGAGAAATAAATACAAGGGGAGGAGTAGTCATAGAACCCGGGTCAGTTCGAGGGCTTGCTAGGCTCCCCAGGTTGACCTCCATAGGTTCCCGGAGTTAGGCAATCTTGTAACGAAGCTCACGGAACATACTAACCTTTGACTTTGGAGATCCAAGAGCCCTCTTTCCAACGGAGCATCCAACACCTCCAGCACAAGGCCCACCCGCCTCGCATTGGTTTGGACGGGCGGTGGCTGTGGCGGATACCGAAGAGGTGGCAGTACTTGCAGTGACCGAGCAGCCAGATACTGTACGGTATGCGAGGGTGGAGCATTCCTTACCTCTCCTCTGTAGCACCGGCTGAGACGCGCCTGCGGTAATGGTAGTGACTGTGACGGTACAGAAGACACTCTGCCAAGTAGCAGTGACAGTTTCGGTGCAGGATTCGGATGATGTCGATGTTGAAGACCGGGATTCACTGGTCTTCTTCGAAGTTGGTTCCTCTGTCTTCGACTTGTCATCATTGTTATCTTTACCGTCCTTGTCATCCCCATTCTTGCCGTCTCCGTTCTGGCCACCACCGCCGCCGCCGCCGCCGCCGCCGCCGCTTGATCCTCCGCCACCGCCTGAGCTTCCACCGCCGCTCGATCCTCCGCCGCCGCTGGATCCGCCGCCGCCCCCTTCCCGGCCCCCTCCACTGCTGCCACCTCCGCCCCCTTGGTTATGATCTCCGCCTCGGTCATCTCCGTGCCCTCCGCCACCAATGTTCGGAGGATCAGTATGGCTAGGCACGGGTGATGCGGCTGTCTGCTGGGACGTCGTAGCATCCGGCAACGTGGTAGTTTCAGAAGGAGTTGATGACGTTGTCAACACCTTGGTAGTCACAGAAGGATGACTGGTTTCCGTCAAAGAGCTGGTGCCTGTCAGACTTGGACTTGTTTCACTGGTCGTAACCCTGGTCGTATCTGTCAAGGCGGGCGAAAGTGGATCATGGCGGAGGTCTGTGGTGGTAGTCGCGGCAGAGCTCAGAACTGTGCCGGGAAGAGTTCCGTGGGAAGAGCTGTTGCTTGGGAAGGGAGCTTGTCTGGGGGTATGTTTCGGTAGGTGTGGCAGTTGGAGGCTCTCAGTATTGCCGAGTTGAACAAGAGTGAGAGCCAACGACCAGAAGATCAGGCGAGGCAGTGCCATGTTCAACAACGCTGCTAGGCGTTAGGTCAATGTTTTGTATGTTCGAGAAATGTGACAGAAGATCCAATCAAAGTATTTTCGAGCAAGTCAACATCTTTGATTTGAAACGATTTGTTCCAGTTCACGTTCTCAAAGGTTCCATTGATCTACTTTATATACACATTGGAGCCCAAGGACCTCTCTTGATCAGGACTTAACATGCTATTGCAAAATCCGAAAGACCAATACCGCATCCATGTTCTGCTTTTCGACGTTCAAGCTGGTTCGAAATCTTGAGCCGATCCGAGGGAACTACCAACAACATTTGTTGGTGTTTCAAATGAAATATCGCCCCCATCAAATAATGACGATACAAGCAATGATTTCCGGATGGCGTTTAAGCAACGTATCGCCAATGGACGGACGGGTTCAACCGGCCCCAAATAAGGCCGCAGATTGTTTAGCGTAGCTGATTGGCCGAATTGGCCTGTATCGAGAATATCAGGCACTCTCACATTATTCTAGGCTCCCAAACGCGTGAAGACCAGGACACAGTCGCTTGCCAAGCCCTGTAGGCGCGCGGGCGTCTCCTCATCTCGAGGGTTGTTTGGCGCCCTGGATCATGCGACTAGACGGGATATTTGGCCCCCCTTCTCTACCAACAGCCCCCTGGTTACATGCATGAATGGGTGACTCAGCACTGATGCGAAACGTATTTTTAGCCTTGTTGTGTCAATGTTACAACCAACACTCAACCTATGTCAATTTCCTACACCAACATCCAACCCTTCATTTCTTTATGATCGATCCACTGAGCGAGAAACAAGGACCTAAAGTTTCAACAATCCGGAGATTGCCACAAACCTTTAAGCAAGGTTACTGCTGCACTGAGCATCGCTTCGAGGTTTACGTCAACCCGTCGTCGTTACTCCTAGAATGGACCCAAATGATTCTACTGGAGCCCAAGCCCCTGAGGTCTCCGCTGAGACTCGACGCAGAGGCAGGCAGATGATGAGAGACCTGCAGCAGCAGGCCCTCACTCAATATTACCAGGAGTTGGACGCAGAGAACGTAGGCCGCCCTCCCTTGCAACCACCTCTTCCCGTTGAAAAGTCCTTTCGCAGCCCAACCACCATTCGGAATGACCCCCCGGCTCTCCAAAAGTTCTATCGAGACTGCGAAGCCGGCCAGCTTGAGGCAGTGGAGCAATGCATGCAGACACTGAGGCCTGATCCAGAATATGTGCAGTACGGCACAGTGTCTGCTGCCAAGGAAGGCAGGGCTGACATTGTCAAATATCTTCTTGGGGCTGGCGCCCAGCTCACGGATATAATTGTCGTTGAAATGTGCGACAGCAACCCATCATTGGACTTCTTCGAGTATCTGGTTCAGAAACACGGCTGGCATCCGAATCAGGTCTCACACCCTTCTAACATACCTCTATTGTAAGTTCTTATTGGAGTGTGGAGGATTAGAGTTCTAACTCAGATGTACCATTGCCTCGTTTGGTTGGAATTCTATTTGTCCCTTTAGCAAGATGGCCATGTTCTGACTGACTTGTGGTCGGCAGGCATCTCCTGAAAGATGAGAACGAAGCAATTATTCGATATCTCCTCGAACAAGGAGCCGACCCGAACCTAGGTCCATTCGGGATGCACATCACTGGGCCGGGGGCTCCTATCAATCGCAAATGCGGCGCAGCACTTGAGAAAGCAGCCGTCTGGTGCTCGACTAGCATGATCGACTTGCTCCTCTCCCATGGAGCCAAGCTAGAGTATGCCATACCCATTCACAGGGCTGCATGGAGCCACTCCATCCGTCACAATATGGACCGGGCTGCTATGATATCTCACCTCGTCGAACTCGGGGTCGACATCAATGGGTTGGATACGAATCAGCGGAGGATCAACTATCAGCGAGGCACACCCCTTTCCTTTTGCTACAGGGATGACAGGCGTGATGGGGCGGAGTTGCTTCTCCGATTGGGCGCATGCCCGGATAGGACAAAAGAGCCGCAGTGGTACGTCGACATGTGGGTTAGGGTAATGCAAGAGAAGGGCGAGGACCAATTCTGGAAAGACGTCCGGGCTACAGCGATGAAAGCACTTCCCTACTGGAGTAGCACCGGGACGGGGAATACCTGGGTGGACAGTATGATCCCGTCTGAGACGAAGACCCAACGAGGAGAAGAGGTCAAACAGGAATAATGCGCTACAACGATCTCTTTTGAAGTCCGAACACCAAGTTTATCATTATCTTCACGTAACACACGCGTGCTCGTTCCCAGCATCAGTTTACGCGATGTCTAATGTGATTGGTCCCCTCAACTCTTTTCATTCCACACTGTCTTGCTCTGCCCATTTAACGGCCAGGACTGTTCCGGTTGCGGGTAGAAGTCATTGGGTAGGTAACGAGTGTGCTGCAGGAGGGTCAATTCAAGCATTCAGTGTTCCAAGAATAACTCCTTTCTAATTCTCTTCCCGTAGTACCCGGACACCATAAATTTGTATTGCACCACCTGAAAACAGGTGTGGTAAGCTGCAGCCGATGTCTGGGTTTAGTTGGCTCTCCTGATGTCAGCATCGTACTTCTGCCAGCTGGGGCAGGGGGCCAAAAGAGTAGTAATGGGACGGTGGCCCAAGGGGGGGCGGCCGAATGCAACACCACCTGCTCACTTGTTGTGCGCTACATTATGCCTCTTTCAGGGGTTTCGTCCAAACACCAGTCCCGAGGCTTATAACTCAAAGCGCCCCCTTCTTTGGCCCCATTTGAACGTCTCAATTGCCTATCAGCTTCAACCTCCTGAGCCTATCATGGAAATATTACTTTCTGCACCGTCACTTCCACAAATGCACAAATGCATCTGTATAAAAAGGGACGCAACCAGATGAGTAAGACAAGGCTAGGATAGCCTACTGGCCGGGCTCCTAATAGTTACTGGAGAGCAGAAAGGGGCTCAAGCCAAGGGGTATAAGAGACAAACGATTTGACCAATATTCACAATTCGAATGTCTCTCACCAGGCCTTCTTCAACCACTCCAACCCTAGTTAAAAGAAGCGCATAGTTTTCATATTGCACATCATGCGCGCTTCTCTTATCTCCGTCATCTTTCCGGCTCTGGCCGCCGCTGGGCCTATCATCGAGGCTCGCGGTCCCAACGAGGGCGTCTACCTGACAAATTGCCTGCGCTTTGAGCCCGGTATCAACTACAGCGAGATGGACTACTACACGGACGCTAAGCACAAGTCTCAAAACGGCGAGCGTCCAAACGACCTTACCTATCTTGGCGGCTACAAGGGCGAATACACACCAGGCAAGGACTTCCGCGTGAAGTGGGAAGGACAGCACGTCTGCGGAACATTTTCCAGCAGCGGCGAGGTCTTCTGCTCCAACATTGTTGCCAATGGAGGAAGTCTTGTGGGTTTCTTCCTGCCTTTCCCAATCGTTTTCATAAGTATCAGCTTCTAACCTGGATCATAGGCGGACGGTGCCTTTGCGGGAACTGGCCACAACAAAGAGACAAATTTCAACTGCTACAAAGACACTGGCCGCACCCTTTACAGTATGTGTTCCCAGTCCATGCTTGTTTGAACTAGATCTAACCTGGCTGCAATCTAGGCTCAACTGGTATTCTATGTCATGCCATGTATTACTGCTTTGATGCTTAGACGGCTAGGTATTCAATTCGATGCACAGGCCCAGAGTGGGCGGATGGATCATAGTCCAGTATCAGGGTAACAAACTCTGAAATCTACAATGTATCCCTTTATTCAAGTAGATAGTATGATGCATTATGAGATACAGAGAGCCCCTAGTTGAAGAACGAGCCAGTCTTTGCAGACAGCGAATCCGTGTTCCAATGCTACCTTCATTGTCAAGACGCCTCGTCCTGCCCCGAGCCCTCCCAAGCTGCCACTGTCAAGGCGGGCAGAAGGACTTCATTGCGAAGAGATAATTCCGAGTCGAGCCTTGGGACTCCAGTTGTTGGCCCAGCTACTTGCGGGCTCTATCTTTTGTCTCTTTCCTAACAAGCTCGATGGTATGTGATATGTTACATGATGTATGCATGTATGCATGTATCCTATGTGTTTTATGTCTCGGGTCTTATGTATCTCAGATAGCTTTTAGTCATTTCCTTGGTATGCCCTTAGTAATAATTGTAATTTCCTGTTTGTGTAGCAAGAAATATCCATTGATTCCCATTCCAAATATCAAGTGACCAGAGTGCCGCGATACCGTGAGCTCAAGTAACCAGTACCCTCGATCAATATGACCACCCGTGACCCATCTCAGTGCCCGGCGCTCCTGTCACTGGATCCACCGCGCCACCCATCAACCTGTCAAAGAAAGCCATGTCCACGCCCTGGAACGCCCAGTCCTCCGCCTCCGCCGTGAGCCCAGGCATGAGCGTCTGCTGAGCGCCGCTGGTCTCGTACGGGCCCAGGTCTTCAGGCACTACCTCCTCGGCACCATTAGGAGCGACCATCTCCGTTGAGGCCGCGGTGGCTCCCAACTGCCACCCGCCCAGAAGAGTATTTCCGACCGCGAGCCCAGAGGGCTGTTTCGCCGCTTGCTGGCCGGTTGCACCCCTCACCTCGTCGACTTCGGCTCTCGGCCTCGACACACCCTCCTTTGCAATGCGTATCAAGCCAAAGTACGGTACAGCCCATGTGATCGCCCCGTCGTTCGAGACCGTACCGCAGTCTTCCCCCTTCACCGCAGGACTGGTGCTGTATACTCCGCCGCCGTCCGCTGCGTCATCCTCGATGACCAGCATCTGTCGTAGTATATCCGCGCTCTGACGACTTAGCATGTCCGAATTCAGCGCAGCCAGGTCCTCGAGGTAGCTCAACACCTTCTCAACGAGCCCCCTGTCAGCCAGACGCTGATGCACAAGATAACTGTCGTGATTTGACGCCGCACCGCCGCTGTACCCGCGCTGGTGGCTGTCCAGGTGGCCAAGCAGCAACGTCATGGACGCGAAAAAGGTAAAGAAGTCAGCCCCACGGCACGTAAAAGCCATGACACTGACCTGCCGGTATGCCACGTACCGGGCCAGGATCTCCCGGCTGGCGTTGATGCACGCGACCTTGGAGTAATCATACCGGCGCGCCTCCGTCGACAGCCTCAGCATGTACGGCAGGTGCAGCTGCGTCAGCAGGAAATAGTGGTAGAGCTGGTCAACCAGACGCGCCGTCTCGCAGAACAAGAGGCGCGCCGACGAGCCCTGGGCCGTTGCCACGACGTCAACGAGACTCGGGGTCAGCCACCACTGGGCGGGCATGGTGCGCGTCGCCCGCTGCAGCTCCAGGTCGATCTCCTGCGTCATGGCAAAGGCCTCGTCGCCGAGGTCCTTCTCGTTGCGCTCGAGGATGCGGCCCGCGATCATGGCGTGCACGTAGCCGAGCCGGTCCTGGGCCGCGAGCGTGGCGTCGCCGGGTCGGCTGTTGTCGGTGTTGCTGGCGGCGGCGTCCACAGGGTCGGGCAGGGAGGCAAAGTGATTGACGTGCGTGCCGGCGGGCAGGCCCAGCATGAGGGATAGGTGCCGGTCCGCATAGAGGATGCGGAACCACAGGTGTTGAGGGTCGATGCGCTGCCGCGTCTGCAGCTCGAGGATGCGCAGCGACGGCGAGTCGATGCCCTTGTGGATCCGCATCAGCTGCGCCAGCGTCACGGCGCGGCGAAAGGCAAGCCAGGATCGGCGCAGGTTGCCGCAGTTGCCCTGGTACATGCCTTCGAGCGCCAGGCACTCGAGGCCCTCGAGTGAGCCAATGAGCTCTTCGTTGGTGGTGACGAGTGTGATGGACTGCTCGGCCATGCGGCGCATCAGCTCGCGGTGCGGCACGGAGAGCTGCTCGAGCTCCTTGTGCAAGCTCGGGTGCAGATGCTGCAGCATGACGGCGAGGTGAAGGAGCTTGCGAGCGATAATAACCGGGTGGTGGGTGTCGAGCGGCGGCGGGCAGCGCGCGTGCGCGGCAGGGCCCATATCGGTGGACGACTGCTTGTGGAAGGGCTTCAAGAAGGCGCGCTGGAGCAGGCTGGGGATCTGGACCTTGACACTGCAAATGATGTCGATGTCGCCCTCCGAGGGCCAGACGCGCATGAGCGCCTTGGAGATGTAGGCGTACTTGCCTGCCCCGGCCCGGGTATGTTGGCCACTGGCTGGTGTGCTGCCCGTCGCTGCCGGTGTTGTGTCGGCATCGGTGAGCGTTTCTCGCTCCAGACCATTCTGTCAAAAGGATCAGTCTTGTACACGCACGTCTCCTCCTCACGCCAAACTCACCTCTACTACCCGTCCATACCAATTCATGTACGCAGGGCCGTCCGACTCGGAGCATTCGGGCGTCAACATCCCCTCCCCGGTCTCATTCACACACCTACCTGGCCCCTCAGACCTCGGCCTTCCCAACAATCCTGATTGATGCAATATCTCCCTGGCGCTCTGGCCGCTCGTCTGCGTCTGGACTAACCGTTCTACAAGGGCCTCCATCCGTCCTAGCCGGTCGCCGACTTGCCTCACTCCTCCGACAGCGGCCTGTGAGGGTAAGAACCCGGACCCAGGGTCCGAATCTTCGGGAAAGTCCTGTCCTACACAGGCCGTGCCACGCTGGCGACAACCCTTGCACACGGCCGGCGTCGCATCATCGTGATGGGCATCAGAGGTGAAAGGCTCGTCGTCAAAATCGCAGCGGACCTTGCGGCGCTTGCAGGCCCAGCAACTACGGGTGCCCTTGCGTATCTTGCGGCGCTTAGGGTCCGGCGCGTTGTCGACTGGTGATGTGGTTCGAGGCATGCTTCCCACGGGGTAGCAGGGATGTTTTCTGCCTTTGAGTTCCGTCCGCCGCACAGGTTCGCCAATGCTGAATGGCTGGCGGCCAGATCTGGTAAGTCTTTCCCAATGCTAGGTGTTGTAAGAAGAAGGTCGACCAAGCCGGTGTTCCGGTGGGAGAGCTGTATTACGGTATTAGTGATGATTAGTGTGCATTTGTCAGGTATGTCCGAAACTTCCGCCGGGCTCGGCGGACGAAAAGACCAATTCGTAGGGGGGTTATCCCACTACCTAAAATCGATGGATTTGATGGACAGACAAGTATCCCTATTACTAACCGCTCAGCTGTTGATCACTGGGCGGTTAAGGTCAGTACTCTTGAAGAAAACAGTGCGTCTCATATTTCCCAGTTCAGGCACTCATGACCTCGCCTTTTTTTTTTTGGGGGGGGGGGGGGGGCAACTCGTCCCGTTTGCGTTGACAATGTGTATGTTAGCCAGGTGACCACATGCGTGAATTCGCGTCGGAGTGATTGCAGGCGTGATTCGTCTAGGAGTGATTAGGCAGTGTTGTAAATATCCTATATATATTGTAGTTTTATTCCATCCTTCCCTCTTCCATCTCGTCTGGCAGCCTTCGTCGAGAGTGTAAGTGATGTTATGCTCCTGTGGTAGATGTCCCACTTCTTTCATCGCATCTATCACCTCCACACTGGCTCACCAATACATGTGACTCGAACGTCTGCATTCCTTCCTCAGATCTTCTCGACCTGGGTCTCCACAATCTTCTCGCTAGCACCGGCGACCTGGGAGAGGTTTGGCGCGTCGGAGTGCTTCTCGCCGTCAAACAACTCGTCGATCTCCTCGAGGGTTCTTCCCTTTGTCTCGACCCAGCAAAAGTAAACCCAGATAACGAAAAGCACGTTCCAGCTCGCGTTGACCATGTATGTCTTCCACCCAATGGACTTGAAGAGATAGGGGAAAACCATGGTAACAAAGATTCCACAAGCCTTGTTCGCGATGGTGACCATGGCCATACCAGTTGCTCGGATATTGTAGGACAGTACTTCTGGAGGGTACATCTGCGTCAAGGGCGTGAGTCCGAACGAGTACGCCCCGAGGAATAGAAACACGGCAGCCACTGTGCCTTCCACGCCGGGCATATATGATGTATGGCCATAGGCGGAAGTTAGGGCGCCAACGATGTAGAACATGATCGTACAGCTGCCCAGGGAAGAGAGACAGAGAAACCATCTGCCCAGCCTTTCGGCCAGGAATGAACCGGTTAGAGCAATCACAAACTGCCAAGCCGAAAGAATAAGATTGATGACCATCTGGGTCTTGGACGAGGTAATGCCAGCCTGGGACAACATGTCGCCGTAGTAATATGTGATGACGTTTGATCCCGTCAACATGGTCACTGGAGCGATCGACAGGGCCAGCATGACTCGCCGTCGGTTCGGTGCATTGCGTACGATTTCGGCAAAGGCGATGCTCTTGCCCTCTGTCTTCTCGTAGTTCAGTGTGTCGATGATCTCTCTGTATTGAACTTGAACGATTGGGTCGTCGATCGTAGAGCCGTTGACGCGAGCGATGACCCGCAAGGCTTCATCGAATCGGTCCTGGGCAACAAGCCATCGAGGAGATTCCGGGAGAAACGGCATGAGGAGGACAATGAAGAGCGGAGCGAAGCCTTGGAATAAGGAAGGTACTCTCCAGGCCCAGTCTGAGGGTTCGAGAGAGGTGCACTGGCGGATGTCAGATTCCGTTCTCGGACATGCATCATGATGATCGTTGAAGCTGAGGGAGAACCATTGTATTACGTTGGAACAGGAGAGGGGTGTTTGGAAACAACAATAGCAGGGGAGACGCGGCGAGAGAAAGGTTGCAACTCACAGCGTATGAAATGCCGGTTGCCAGAATCCCTCCCACGGCCCAACACGTGTAATACAGGCCCAGGGCAAGTGCACGAAGCCTCGGTGCGGTCGTCTCAGACACGTAAGACGCAGCAGAAGCCTGAGCAAGACCCATGCCTATCCCAATGACCATTCGGCCGGCGATGAACATGGCGAGGTTCTGAGCACCGGCACTGATCGCGGCTCCGAGTATGTTGAACTACGCGCTGTACAAGAGACCTTGACGACGTCCAAATTTGTCCACGATGAAGCCCGCAAAGGGCGCCATCATGATCGCGCCGAGTCCTGTAGCCGTCGAGTTGACGGCCTTGGTGGCAGTGCTGATCTCGAAGTACTTCTTGTAGCTCGGCATGACGTTGACGGAGCCCATCACCGATCCATCGTAGGCGATGGTGACGGAGTCGACGACGCAGGCCGATATAACCAAGGCCGTCGTAAAGCCGACCTTGGCCGACTGCGCGTATTTGCCAAACATGATAGCCGTGATGAAGTCTCTAGACGTCCAGATGGACAATGAGGTGATCTGCCACTCAGCGCTGCCCCGAGTCCGCGGAACTGGAGTCACTTTTGTAAGTTGAATCTCCAGGTTCATGGCTCCAGGCTTCCCCACAGCACCCCGGATCCCGCCCCCGCATGGAGGGTTGAGGTCGGGCTAGTCCGCTGCTGGTAATCGGATGGGCCGCCTGCTGGGAGACCAGGGTTGTCGGACAAGCCGCGCCCCTCAACCTGGAAACATATTGTCGGAATCAGACGAGAAACAGTCAACGATGGCCTGTTTTGCTATGAGCCACACGATCTGGATCATTTCAGAGGCTCCGAGGACGCATCTGGCCTCGCTGATAAGGCCATGTACGTACCTTGATCAGAGTTTGCCTGAGGCGGCACGAGGGCGCCAGAACGAGCGGCGAACAGCCCGTCCCCAGGCCTGGGAAACGGCCAAGATGGCCAACACCCCAACCGCGACCTTTACCCAGGTGGGCAGTCCAGCCTCCCGCCTTGCCGCGGCCAGGTCCCGCGTCGCCGCGGCGTGCTCGCGGATCGCCTCCTCCACTATGTTGGCGGCGGCGATGTTGTCGGTCTGCTCCATGTTGCTCTCTGTCTCTCTTCTTTGGTCTTGGTCTCGGTCTGTTTTGGTTACTGTGTGTGTGTGTTTGCATTTTTTGTTTGTTTGTTCAGAAACAAAAGAAGATCAGATTGACGGTCGCGAGGAGACATGTACTACCTACCTAGTCTGAGTACGTGGAGACTTATGTGCAATATGCACCTTCCAGCTTGACGTGCTGCCCGACTGGGGTGGAAGAGACTTTTGTGCTAAGAGTCAGGCAAGCAGCGGGAAGTCACGACAATGGCCACTTTCATAATTGGTTTATTAAAGAACCATGGGCGACGTGAATAGGTTAGTAGGTGTGCGCACCCTGGTTGTCAGGAACGACAGGCTCGGAACGATGCCGAATACAAGGAGTCGACCGAGAAAGCAAGCATTACTGTGACCATAATGTTTGCTGGGTAGGACCGTGGGGTCGTGGGATGTTCAGTCGTCGAAAGATCGATAAGGTAGTTATCACTAGCAAGCATATCGAAGTCCCTGCGAGATTGCGCGGAAGGCTCCCGAGAGAGTTGAATCTGGGGGACTAGATTCTCAATGCCTTCCGGCTCGATGATTCCTGGCAAAACTTCCTGTTCCTACCAGTAAGTTGCTCGCAAGCAGGCGCGAGTCCCAAATTGTCAATGCCTACATACCTATGTAGGTACCTACAGGTACACCACAGTGTTCCGTTGTCAGCTTGCTCCTTCCAGCAGTTGCGGTGCAAGATATGGCATTCACAGGGACCGGGCTGACAACTGCTATGAACGCCAACACATGCCAGCAGCCATTTTTTCTTTTTTCTTTTTGTCTTTTTCACTTTTGTCTTTTTTTAATTTTTTCTTTTGGCTCACAGCCACCCCATTCCATTTTGCGGTAGGTGCCTTTTCTCTCACGTTCTTTGAGTTCTCTCTACTCATGTCGAATGGTCAATCTTCAAGTCAAGATGTATACCGCGCTTGCTGCGAGCTGCAGTGTTCTGGGCGCATACTGGGGCATGCCTGCAGGCAGTCTTCTGGGTTGAACACGCCGCCGAGTCGGGAATCGGTGAAGCGGTAGTAGTTCCTGCAAGTTTCGTCCTCACACCAGTACACTCCGAAACCGTCGACATCCTCAGTGAGGTTGTACGAGTCTGGGTCAAGAAATCGGTACCAGTGCCAGTTCATTCCTTCAATGCGACCCTCACAGTCAACCTTGAAGAAGAGGCTCGACCGATAGCTTGCACCAAGGCAGCTTGTTGTACGAGCACAAACTACGATCCTGGCCAACTGCGAATAGGGCCCATCTGGGAGGTCTGCCTGATGGTACTCCACATGACAGACGCGCTCTTTCCCGTATTGTTGGATATGTTTGTGGCGGGGAACCGTTTGGTCGTAGAGACCAGTAGGCCCCATGCGATGTGGTTCGTTAGGCTGCCACTGGACTGGAGGTTGCTCCCAAGCAGTCAATCTCTTTCCCGGGTAGTCAAGGCAGTTACAACGACCTGGATCACAGAGCCTTCTCCCAACCCTTTCTCCAGGCATGAATTGAGGACATATGAACCGTCCTTGTTCCTCATACGACCTCTCCATCGCCTTCTCCACATCTTTGGCTTGAAAGCGTTCCCTTTGCATGGGAGGCATTGACGTGTGCTTTGCCCACTGCAGCTGCAACTCCAGTTGGATTTTTGTAGCATCATGAGGGGCCTGTTTATAGAAAAAGGAGGCTGTGGGAGTCGCTCCACATGCATGGGCCACACTGGTTGAGATGTGCTTGAGAGCTTTCAAGAAAGAAGACGGGTACAGTATACATTTGCAGGTCGCCGGGTGCTTTGGACAATGTAATATGTTAAGGCCGCTGTCGCCTTGCAAGGCCACACGTCCCCGAAGCCGTTTCTTTGCATATCTTTCGGACAGGAGAGACCACGATAATGTCTCGGGTTCGCATAGACGTAAGTAGCCTTCATGGCCGATACAGATTCGTTGCGACTGTGACTTCTTACGCTCTTGTAGCGAGAACAGAAATACCGGGTGGTCGCAGTCACAGCCTGAACAATGAAGATATGTTTTGATAAGGGCCGTAACTCGGGCTTGCCAATCTGCAGACCGTCGCGTGGCCAGGCAATTCTTGCAGTATGCATCTCGTTGCAGAAGGGAGAGTAGCTCGTGGCGTTCCAGAAGACTTAACTGCAGAGATGATGTCTGCCAAGGAAAGTAATCGAACGCCACCGCCCTAGCGACCATCTCACTGCAGGCCGCTGGGAACAGGCGAAGAAAGATGCGGCTACAGCGGCGGAGGCACTCTACCGTGACGGTATCGGACAGTTGCATCAGCCTCACCAGGACGACATCCGGAAGTCTGCACAAGGGGCTTTCGGTTCGATTGCGATATGCGGCGGCCATCAACGGGTGCATTTTCGTTAGGTTGTATGCCTCCAGCTGATCGCCATGATGCTCAGTTAGGTGAGTGTCATGTTGGCAGGGCGAGGGGCTTTGTGACGGCGTGTTGGATGCAGGAGGGAGGCTGGAATAGCTTGGGGGTCGCTGAGTCCATCGCATTGTTGAATTTGATCGCCGGAGTAGATACCAGGGTGGCTGTGTTTGGTCTGGAACATGAAAAGCTGAAGGAAAGAAGATGAAATGGAATCTGTCTCTGGAGGTTTGCACATTATAAAGGACGGACGGATGTCTCGAAAAGGACACCTCGTATGTACCATAAGATCAAAACCGTGGTAGAAGTCGGCGAGGCGGATTAGCAGAATTTGAGGCTATTACCAGGCATCTATCTAGGACTAAGGTCTTGGACGCCCAAATAATTCGTGAGAAGCTAAAATTGCTACTGTCTACATGATGAAGGTGACTGACTGCGCCTGCCACGAACAATTAAGTGTTCACGGCTTCTCTTGATCCTCAGACCTTTGCGCCACATTGACGCGAGACGTTTCAAGATGACCTCCCCCGCCACCGCCAGGCTTCTGCAGTCCCGAGGGCCACGGAGCAGCAGCCAGCGGGCTCTCCGATGTAGTCATGTCAGGATAAACTGAGTCTAGCAAGGACTCGGGCTTTCGTTGGCTCAGATCAGCTCACTTCAAGGCCATGCATATCGGCTCACCCGTGAGGTCACGACAAAGATGATTGCTAGAGCCCACTGTGGGCTGCGACTATTGTTTAAAAATATTGTCAGGCTACGTTACCCATCGAGCAACGCGTCTTATCGCAAAACCAGCCGAGGCCCTCATAGTTTTCAATTATCTATTAATGTTCGGCCTACCTACGCCCGAATGCTGCTGACCGTCTCCGATGTAGGTCCGAGGCCCGGATTCGGTCCCGGACTTTTTGACCTTTCAACCAGGGTTCAGCTGCACTAAGACTCCGACCCTGTGTGTGTGGACAAATGTGCTAGACGGAAAGGGACCCAAGGGAGGCACACTTTGACGAATTCCAAGGGAATTAATAGGCGTCGAGGAAGGCTGTGCAGGCTCGACAGTAAGGCCGTCGGATGTCCGAGTTTAAGCAGGTTTCAAGGGCTCAACCACGGTTGCATGAGCAAGTTCAGCTGTCGCCATTGGTTCTCCTTGGGTCCCGCGCCAAGATGATAAAAACGACGCCAAGCTGTGTTTGTTTTGCGTTCAATTCAATAGAAAGTGCTCCTCGCCATTTAGTATGGGATCTTGGGTACCGAAAGTTGGCATAAGTTGACGAGCAACATCCAGATCGTCGTCAGAGAGCCTAGCTACCACTAACAGGGCCAGTTGTGATGAAGGTGGTTCTCTGATAAATTGATGTTGAATTTGAACCGCTCTATCAAGCCCAGGATGTGTTTTCAAAGAGGGCTACAAGATTTGTTTTTGCCAATTGTCAGCGCGCAGCCTTCTGAAATATTAAAACCTTGCAAATCCTGACGGCTCTCTTTATGAGCCTAGTCTTGAACAGGCTGAGCTGACCTCCCAATGGAGACGATTATGATCTGAACTCAAAGGTACTCTGCAAGCGAATATCTCTGCTGCTTGCCCCAACATAGACCTTGAACTCGCCCTCTGGGATGCGCCACTGCTGAGAGGTCACATCCCAATAACTCACATCTCTCCGGCTCAGACTGAACAACACCCGTCGGGTCTCCCCCGGCGAGATCTCAACTTTCTCAAATCCCCGCAGCTGCCGCACTGGGGTGTCTTTGACGGGCATGCCCAGGTAGAGTTGAGCAACCTCGGAACCCATGACGTCGCCGGTGTTGGTGATATCGGCTGCGACGATAGCCTGAGTCTCCCACAGCTGAGGGTGGCCACCCTGCACTATAGGTATCTTCTTGTCTGGCAGTCCGGCTTTCGACCCGTCCAGCACCTGTGCCCGAATATCTGAATATTCAAAGGTTGTGTAGGAGAGACCGTGGCCGAAGGCGTAGCGAGGAGTGATACCATGCAGATCGAAGTACCGGTAGTCAATGTGGAGGCCCTCCTCAAAGTTCGACTGAGGGAACCAAGTGCTCTCGCCATCGTTGAGTGTGAAGTTGAGAAGGGTGCCGTAGTCCGTTTCTTGATGCGCCATGGTGTATGGAAGTCTGCCACTGGGGTTGACGTCTCCGTAGAGGATGTCAACTATCGAGTTGCCCGCTTCCTGTCCCGGCATGCCTGCATTGATGATGGCAGTGACATTTGGGTGGTCGGCCCAAGCCTCGACCAGGCGAATACCTGCGGAGTGGACAATGACTATCGTGTTGGCGCAGTGCTTCGCAATGTTGAGAACAAGCTGGTCGCTCCAGTCGTCCGACAGGCCCGCACGATCCTTGCCCTCTTCAGGGTAGGCATTGATGAAGACCAGACACGCCTCGCTGTTGACATAGACCAGGGGATCGATGGTCCAGAAGTCCCATTTTACGATGCCACCGTCCTCGGACACCCGCTTCTGCAAGGCTGAGAATGGGTCAATGATATATGGGGGCGACGTGCTTCCCGAACCGAACGCCGTGAGTAGGGTACCGTTGAACGTCCGCAGCTTCTGGCGAGCGAAGACGTTGTCGCGAGGGATCCAGTTGATGGCTTTCCGGAACCCAAAACTTCCGGGGCTGTTCCATGGCGTTCCAGGAGCGACTGCGTCGTATCCAAACACGGAGACATATTTGGGCTTCTTAAGCGGCAAGGCATTATTCTCGTTCTTGAGGAGAATCGTGCCAGCAGAGCCAACCTCCCTGATCAGTTTGTGGTGTCCGTTGCGCACGTCAACATCTTTACGAACGAGCGCGTGGCTAGGGTTGTCTCTGGTGCTGAATACCGCAGTGGTTTCGGGGAAATCCTTGTCTTGGCCGGCGTGGTACCAGGCAGCCAGAATACGAGTAGCCATGTCATCTGCCCGTTTCTTTGTGACACTGCCGTTTTTGACGGCTTCCACCAGCTTGGCGCCCCAGTAATCAGTGTTTGGCATCAGCATATCCATGCCAGCATTGGCGGTAGCCACACCAGACTGGATGGCGCCCCAGTCACTGACGACGAAACCTTCGAACCCGAGTTCCGTCTTGAGCACTCCATTCAAGAGCTTCGAGTTTTGGCAAGCATAAGAGTTGTTGGCTCGGTTGTAGGAGCACATTACGGAGCCAGCGCCCTCTCGGATCGCGCCCATAAAGGGAAAGGCGTACACCTCGTGCAGGGTTCGCTCGTCAACATTAGAGCTGATTGATTCACCCAGAACACTAGGCATGCGACGATATTCTTGTTCGTTCAGAAGCCAATGTTTCAACGATGCAATCACGCCCCTGTCGTGGATACCCTTGGCAACGCCAGTCATGCCGGCCTCGGCGAGGTACGGGTCCGAACCGAGTCCTTCCCAGTTGCGAGAACCAACGGCAACCCTGCCGAGGGGCCCAGCACAGGGGCCGAGGGCGACATGAATTCCCTTCCCACGGTACTCGTAACCTAGGGCTCGACCGTACTGATACATCAGGGACTTATCCCACGTCGCGGCGAGATGGACTCCCGTAGGGAAAGAAGACACGAAATCCTGGCCACGGACACCAGCCGGTCCGTCATTGAGGCATATGGGCTTCACTCCGAGACGGGGCACCGAGCCGGTCACTCCTGTGCATTGACCAGGGTATCCCCAGGTCAAATTTAGCTTCTCCTCCAGCGTCATCTTTGACACCAGTTTCTTCGCCTTGGAGTAGGCCGCTTTCCACGAGTCATCGCTCTTGCCCTCCCCGGTAGCTGCTGCCGTCAGTCATTGATTTTTGCAAGGTTGGTTAAGATATTTGGGGGACCTACGCGAGGGATAGACTGGGGGACTTTGCCCGTAGAAAAGATAGTCTAGATGGGACTTGTCTTCAGGAAGGTGATCTGGCGACCAAGCATCATCGAGTGCCACGATGTTGTCGAGTGTGTACTGGACGGTTTCGCCAAAGTCAAAGGAATAGAGGTTGTCTTTAGAAGCCACGTTTTCCTCAGCACACACACAGGATGCTGGGAACAGAACTCCCGCGTAGACGGCCCCCTTCAACTTCATGGTGGCTACGGTATTTGGTGACGGTATCCAAACGTGCAGAAGACGGCTGAGCTTGACTAAGATCCGATCCTTATAGAATGCCGAGCTCTAGCTCATGCCGGTATCCGGACTTGGATGCGGGACTCCATCGATCTCGTTCGATGGGAACAAGCTGGACTTGTGGGGAGATGGGGGTCAGTGTCGCAACGGCCGACAGATCCCCAGTCGGCGCTATGCCCGGTGTGGGGATGCTTGTCGGGGTCAGCGACGACAAAGCGGGCGTTTTCCGACGGACGGGAAACAACATCCAAGATCGACCCTTGTCGAGTTGGAACCTACAGCTCATGGTTCATAGACTCGGCAGACTTAGACTAGCTTCATTCATGAGCCTCGTTGAAGTTGCCTGCCAATTACTATACACTTGATCCTGACAGGGCCAAGAACTCGCCGATGATTACTCTCACCTGCCCAAAGCCGACAATCATGCCTATTTCTGTTCTCCAGACGGCTGTTCTTCAGTCTGCCATCCTAGGAGGGTTGTCAAATGTGTTGGCTCAGGCAATTACAGCCTATAAGCATGAGGTAAATATTCATAATTTCCCGTCTCACGGAAAGGGAGGCAGAGCTGGACTAACCATGATGGCCACGAAGCAATCGCTTGCTATCAACTGGATCCCTGTGCTTCAGTTCATTCTCTTCAATGCCATATCCGCACCACCAAATTACTTATGGTCAGTATTCGGCGAGACGCTGTACTCTCTACTGCCGTTGTGAGTTAAATCTCATAGATTCTCCAGGCAACTACTTCTGGAGGATAATTTCCCAGCTCATCCGTCAAGGTCTCAAGGAAAGGGGACAGACAAGAAGGCGGTTAAGCCAAGGCTATCGAAGCGAAACACGGCTGCGAAGTTGGTACTCGACCAAACGATCAGCGCCGCCTTCAACACAATCCTGTTTTCAATTTTCAACCGCTCCATGAGAGCAGCCATGCCTGCCGCACCAGTGGAGACCAACATCTTCAAAGCCGTTACTCTGATGGCAACCCCCGGCTTCATCAACTTTGCCAAGGTCGACTTCGGAGCTGTGTGGAAGGCAACAATGCAGGACTTCGGCCATGTTATTGTTGCGAATTGGAAGGTTTGGCCGGCTATTGCGCTTGTCAACTTTTCATTGATCAAGACGGTGCGGATGCGGACCCTTGTCCTTGCTCTAGCCGGCCTTGGATGGCGTGTCTATCTAAGCTTGTTTGCTGCGGCGTGAATCATGCGTGGACTGCTGGCATATGGGCTGTCATTTCCATGGCTCAGGTCGCCTTCACCAGGAGAGATTTGCTGCACAAACCCTGGTTGCATAGATGGTCGATGACACCCAGTCTTGGATGTCAGTGGCTCATTGCGCCTGTTCCTTAAGCACCGAAGTTTTCATGCGGCAGCTGCACAGACTTCTCTGTATCGCCGCACAATCTCCGTGATCATGTGTCGAATGCTTCCCGCTGCGGCGAATTTCAGGCCGAATGCGTCAAAGAGTTGGACGGCCAACTCCAGATCATCAATGGCCCTTCTCTGCTTTACTGCTACGGGCAGACCGTCCGACTGGACCGTGATGGCGTAGACGAGGGATAGTGTAGAAGTAAAGATGGAGAGAAAATTGAGCCAGTTGTACGCTAGCCTCTTCTGCTGGTGCATGCCAAATGCTTGCCGCAGTGACATGGATGCTGCAGTTTCCACAATCTTGGTTCCCTCTACGTCTGGGGATTTTACAAGCGGCGAAGGCCTGTAGATCATCGCCAGGTGGGTGTAGTAGTTGAAGTCGTACCAGAGCGTGTTCAGATGAGGAACGATTGGATTCGTATCAGGAAGTGGGAACGGCATTCCCCGCCTCCACTCCAGAAGCTCCTGATGTAACGAGGTAAGCACCTCTTGGGGTTCTTTTGCAGTTGAATCTGAGCTTTTCTTTGTTGTGTAGACTTGGCGCGATATTTTGCTGGCAATCTGTCTAAGCTTCAAAATGTGGAGTGGAACGGCCAACAAAGTTGGCTGGAGTAAGCTTTGTCGTCTTGCGTCTGCAGGCTCATCGCTATCCTCATCAATATCCTCAAAAGGCTACACGGTGAGTTTAGCCAACTGTATCAAGACTTGGCAGCAGGGGTTGTCCTTACGGTGATATCGACGTCATCATCATGGATAGCGAAGGGACGACCCAGTGCCATGGAGACAACACTAGATGCAGATGTTCTAGGTTAGCAAACTCGGGATCACAGGTAAGGAAATTTTGGAGAAAGGCCAAGTATTACCGATCCATCATATAGACTGAGAAGAACACCCGCTTCCATCTTTGTTGTACGCTGAATGGTACATTGTCATAAGTGGAAGAGGTGTGTAGTCCGATGCCAAGAGCCAGTCGAGCCGCAGTGCCGACCAAAAACCAAGTATCTATAGATATGTCAGTCCTGGAAGGGATGTTCACGAGTAACTATGTCTCACTTGGGCCTAATTGGTTGAAAAATGAATATGATACTTGAAGCATGATAACTTCCAAAGCAGACTGTTCAACCTAGAGTCAGTTGCACCTGCAATGAAGCCGAGGCTGTACTGTGTTGTGGACATACCATTTCATCACATTCTAGGGCCTGATCGGCATATTGCAGAGCCTTGTTATAGTAGACTCTCGATTCCGACTCCTCCGTCAATGAGACAGATGAATAGGCAGTCGATCCAATTGCGAGGACCATCCAGAGCCGGAAGTTCTGCAACGGAGTCTGAACGGCGAGATTCTGTGGAGCACCCCTCAGACCTTCAAGCGCCTGCATAATCTCGCTCTTCACAAGAATGGGGTACAGCGTATGAGAGTGCGCAAAGTAAATGTCGACCAAGTGCTGCACGTGAGCTTCGTCACTGGGCCATTGTATGTCTTCAACCTCGTTGCCGCCACTTCCAGTGAGGTCGGCTAGGAATAGGTCGCCGAAGAGAAGAGGATGAACCGATATTGATCCACTCAAGTGCTCATACATGTCTTGGTTGAACACTTCGGAAGGGGAGTTGAAGTTGAAAAATGACGCCCCAGGTGCGTTTTCCTGATACGGCGCAAACACCAAGTCGGCCTTGTCCGGTGTGAGCCGTTTCAAGACAGTCTGAGTAAGCTTTGCGAAATACAAGCCAGAGGTGGGCCCAAGGTGGCGTTCGGCAGCCGCTTCGAGTGATAGAGTCTTGAGTTCCTGAGCAAAGCTTGGAGATTGTTGTGGTAGCGTTGGGTGTTGCCACATATCAAAGCTATCGAGTTGAGCGCCGGCATTCTGCTGCTGCCGATTTCCGCCACCATCTGATGTTACATCTGCCCAAGGGTTACTACCTGTTGACTGTACAACCGTAACGTCACCCAGGCGATTGCTTTGCTGGGCTGGACTTTGTCCGATGGTTGACGAGAGTCCATTCTCTTGAGCTTCCATCTGTCGGACCTTCTCCTCCAAGCTTCGCACATAACTGCAGTCAATTAGCTCATCGCTCAGCCGGCTTTATCGTCTGCACAACGAGTTACACAAGACCAGGGGAATGATGTCACCTACGCAATCGGAAACGACGCGTTCTGGCCATTCTCATCTTGGAAGCTGCACCGCACATTGGCAGCCTGACAGTTCTTGCAGCGCGGCAGAGCCCTGTCGCACCTCTTCTTCCGCCCGTGACATCTTGAACATGATGCACGGGCTCGTGCCTGGTTGCTGCTCTCCAGAACCATTGGATGGTAGACGGCAAAGCCCGTGGGAGGTGGAGCGAGTGAGTACCTGGTTGTGCAGTGCAGAAGCGGATCAGCATCGGACATGCAGGTGAAGTCCCGCGTCGGACAGCGCGACGTCTTTGTTCTCTCAACATTGATTGGGCTGGGTACCTTGATCAATGGCTCTCGAGACTCGGTCAGTCACAGACGACTTCCCCGCACACCAGACTCAACGGTCATTATTTGTTGACTTTCACAGCTCTGAGAGATGAGTAGTCATCACTATTCACCAAGTCGGCGACGAGCTTCGGAATTGTTCAGCTACCTGCCACAGGCTAGAGAATGAATGGATAGGTAGGGATCCGGCTATGTTCTAACTCTTTGACATCCGATCCCGGCTATGGCTATCCGTACGTGCAAACGAGTGCTTGCCGATCGTCCAACCCACTAGCCATCTTCAACCCTGTTCCACACTAGTCGAACCACCTGCCATCATCTTCTCCACACTCATGCTTTCCCGTGTCTGTGATTCAAGACAAATGATTAGCTCGACTCTCATTTCGATTTAGATGGGCATAGAGTGGTCATCTGTATTGCGCAACCAGGCGTCGGACTTTTGTAATGGGTCTTCGTTGACGACTCAGTAAGCTGTTCAATGCTTAGATTGATGTCTCTCCCGAAATACCGTCGGGGCATCCTCCGACACCCGGTGGGTCTACATGGGTTTGGTCGTCGGACCGTCCGCCGAGCCCATCTAGTTGGCCGCTTCTCCAGGGCGGCGAGCCCGACAACATCAGTTTTGCTCCTACTGGCACTGCATGACTTGATTGATTTATTACAGAGTGGTGCGGTAAGATGGCAGGACCTCCTCAAGGAGACCTCGGCCCGATGCTTCACCGGTCGTGAGCCCAACCTCGTGTTACCATGTCGTCCGCCTCTTCTGACGAGCCGACAACCTCAACCAACTCCCTTCCAACCGTACAAGTCTATTCAGAAAAGAAAGCAGACCAAGGTACCCGGCACCAGGAAAGCAATGCAATATTCGACGATGATTCCCAAGAAGAATGCGTGAATCCGACTGAACCGGAGTACCCAGAGGGCGGCTGGAGAGCCTGGGGCGTGGTGGTGGGGAGCTGGTGTGCGCTCTTCGGCTCCATGTCCTTCATGAACAGCATAGGGACATTCCAGGCCTACTTCCTGCGGAACCAGCTGAGCGACCAGAGCAGCGTGTCGATCGGCTGGATCTTTGGCGTCTACAACGGGCTGGCATTCCTCTTGGGCGTGCAGGCGGGCCCCATCTTCGACGCCAGGGGGCCCCGGGAGCTCATCGCCTGCGGCGGCCTCCTGACGGTCCTGTTCCTCATGCTGCTGGGCTTCTGCACCGCGTACTGGCACTTCATGCTGGTCTTTGGGCTGCTGGGCGGGCTCGGCCTCTCGATGATCTACGGGCCGGCCATCGCCATCGTGGCGCACTACTTCAACAGGCGGCGCGGGCTGGCGACGGGCATCGCCTCCTCCGGGGGCGCGGTCGGCGGCATCGTCTTCCCCCTCATGCTGCAGAACCTGTTCGAGCGCGTCGGGTTCGCCTGGGCGACCCGCGCGGCAGGGTTCGTGTGCCTGGGCACGTTCACGCTGGCACTGGCGCTCATCCGGCCCCGGTTCCCGCCCAAGCCCCTCACGTTCGCGACCGTCAGGCCGGAACTGAGCGTGCTCCGCCACGCCGCCCTGACGCTGACGAGCTTCGGCGTCTTCTTCCTCGAGTGGGGCCTCTTCATCCCGTTCTCGTACATCACGTCGTACGCGCTCGACCACGGGAGCTCGTCTCGGTTTGCGTACATGCAACTCTCCCTGCTCAACGCAGGCGGCGTGTTTGGACGCTGCATCCCGGGCTACTACGCCGACAGGTTCGGGAGGTTCAACATACTGATGCTGACTGTCTTCGGCTGCCTTCTGAGCCTGGTATGCCTCTGGCTGCCCGCAAAATCGAGCCAGCCATTGTTGGCCGTGTTCTCGTTGTCCTTCGGGTTCTTCAGCGGCAGCAACGTCAGCCTTGCTCCGGTGTGCATAGGCCAGCTATGCAAGCTGGGCAACTACGGCCGTTACTATTCGACAGCATATACTTTAGTCAGCGTCGGGTGAGTCTGGGCCAGTTCCCAACAGAGACTATCAACTCAGAGCGCCTCTGCTAACGTGGTCCGATTGTTTGTCTAGCATGTTCACCGGCACGGCACTCGGCGGCCAGATATTGGAACTGCCACACAACGGTTATCTGGCTCTAATATTGTTTGCGACGGGTTGCTACGTGGCCAGTTTTACCTGCTTGCTCTTGGCCAAATGGGTCAGCAAAGGAAAGTCTGGGTTGTGGGCGATCTTTTGAAGTCTTGGCAAGATAAATATTATCCTTGTTTTAGTGTATGCAAACAAACCAAAGCATGAGCCCGTAAGGTTGACCAAACCGCGGTCTCTCGCCGTCCTATGTCTTCACAATGTCACCGCCCGTGACCAGCAATGACAAAGACCGAAGTGAGCAATTTGTTTTGTTTGAGGCAGGATGTAATGATGCAACCTGATTGACGGGTTTGTTTCGAGGAAAGCAACGAGGGGCCAAAGGACGGACACCTTGAAACGTGCGGTCAACTCCGAGTTCAATAAGCTGGATATAAAGGTCTGATGCCAGTCTATCCTGCACTGTCTATCATCCCAAACCCTAGATTGAAATCCGCGATTAGTCCCACCAACAATCCACAAAGCAATTGGCCCGATGAACCCAGTTCCAGTGATAAAAACCCAAATGAAGTAGTCGTGTATATGCATCAAAGTCCTATATATGATCCCCAGTCCAAATAATAAAAAGGAGGTGCATGCAATTGGTATCACAACGAAGAGCAACCCATGCAACGCAGCAGCAACAACGACAACAACGACAGCAACTAACCAAGCTATAACAACAACCAACACAAGACAGCATCCACATCCTCAACACAAAAGCAACCCAAAGGAAAAAGATAAACCTGTATCCTAGCCCCAAAAATCGACAAAGACATGCACACATGTATCCAATCGTCTATCCACTTCCCACCCCAACAAAAAATCCACAACCCCAAAATCCACAGCCACACATCTCTTCATACACAATCAACACCCAGCAGCACAGACAGCTTACCTCCCCCCCATCTCATTCTGCCCGAGGAACATCCTCGCCAGCTCATCCCCGCCCTTCTCCGCCGCCTCCATCCAGTGGATCGCAACGCACATGAGCGCAGGATCGCTCCGGACGTCGTTCCCCGCCCCGGCCTTGACACCAGCACCACCGCCGCCGCCGGCACCACCACCACTCCCTCCACCACCACCAACCCCCGATCCGCCCACGCCACCCCCAAGCCCAGCAGAAGACCCGGACCCGGAGCCCCCCTTCCCAGAGGTATCAGCACTGCTGCTGCTGCTGCTGCTATACTTGTCAATGATGGTCTGCTTGAACACCTCCCGCGGCTTGCTGAGCGGCAGCGTCGTCCGCTCCACGAGCTCGGGGTTGCTCAGGTAGAACAGCGCCAGCTCGCGCTGCGACGTCGGGTCCCCCTCCTTGGCGGTGATGGTCCACATGCGCGCCGCGTCCGCGAGGCCGTGCGTGACGGGCAGCTGCAGCGACTGCTCCGGCGAGTCCGCGGCTTCCGCCGCCGCCGCCGCACCGCCGCCGCTGCTACCAGTGTTCCCCTGCCGCGCCTTGGTCACGCTCGCCACGACCTGGTCCGCCACCTCGACCATGGTCGTGCAGACCTCCTCCTTGAGCGACAGCGCCGCGAGCCCGACGTTCCAGAACGCGCGGCCGCGGTCGGGCGAGTCGAGCACCGCCGCCGGCACGAACGCCGCGATGTACTGCAGGTCCCGGAACAGCGTCTTGGGCCGGATCGACTGGTCGCGGAACAGCGACTGCAGCACGTTGGCGATGGCGTCCGTGTTGGCCGGGTTGGCCACCGACGACGACACGATCGAGCGCGTCTCGGCGTTGGCCATGGCGCCGCCCCCGCCGGGGGACGAGAGCGCCGCCGCCGACTGCGCTATGATGTGCGACCTCCGCTCCTTGACGTTGTCGATGGCCTCCTCGAGCGGGCGGGTGCGCCCACCATTGCCACTGCCGGAGCCACCGCCGTGCGTGTCGGACAGCCCAGCATCCGGCAACTTTGCCGTCCAAGCTGCCCTGCGCCGGGACCCGCTCGACGACAAAGACGCCACGATCAGGTGCTCAAGCTCAAAGAGCGAATTGAGCTTGACGTAGGGATTGGGGTGCACGCAGAACATCCTGAGCAGGCGCTGATAAGCCTTGGTGAACGGGAACTCGGGCACGCTGCTCCTCCTGCTGTGGCCGCCGCGCCTGCCCGTCGGCGTGTCGCTCGTGGCCGTCGAGCTGTTGTCCGCCGTGCCCTGGCTTAGCGTGTCCGCCTTGTCGAGCATCGGAGACGGGCTGCTGCTCCCGCTGATATCGCCCGTCGCACCGCGCAGGTCTCCAAAGCTCTTCTTCTTCTCCAGCGTCCGCTGCTTGAGCGAGTTCCGGTTGGCTCTGCGCCGCTCCTTGTCTTTGCTCTCCCTGTCTCTGTCCTTCATCGCACGCATGCGCCGCTGGTTGAGAATATCACGGCGCTCGATGCATTCCTGGCCGAGCGACTCGAACCAGAGATCAGTCTCTGAACCTCGGGCAAACACGAGATTGCCCAGGTCCGAGAGCAGCAAGCTGGTCAGAGTCTGCCGGAGCTCCTTGAGGAAACGAGCCTTCTTGTCCGACTGCCGCTGCTGGTATATCGTCTCGCTCGACGACGCTGACGTGCCGGGGCGACCAGTAGGCGTGTATGGGCTATGCATTTGGTACTGCGTAGAGGGCGTGAATGACCCCGACATGGTGGTGATACCCGTCATCGTCGGCGAGTGGGCCCGAGAGAAGCTAGACCCCGGCGACATGGGATGGAAGGGCGACCAAAACGTAGTGGACGTGTCGATCGTAGTGACGGGCGACGATGCGCCAAAGTATTCGTGCCCGTCAAACACATCGGACAGAGCCGTGCTTGCTCTTGAGAAACTGAACCGGGCCGAGTCCAACGACTGCTGACTAGTGTTGTGCGCAGACATCGACCGTAAATCGCGCGCGATCGAGTTGGGCCGGCTAGACGAGGCATACCGCCGTTCGGGGTCGCTTATGACACTCGCAGAATCGTCCCAGATCTGACTATCTCGGTCTCGACTCCTCGCAGCCTCAAAGATCTTCCTGTCTCGCAGGTACAGCTCGCTCGACCACAGCACAGGCGAGTCCACAATGCCCTCGCCCACAAGTTTCGCAATGCAGCTATCGATCTCGCAGCAGAAGCGGTGGATGCGCTCCTCGCCGCGACAAAAGTTCCTCTCGATGCCGTACTGCTGGAGCCACCGCACCGTCTTCTCCGCCTGGTCGTCGGACAGCTTGTTCGGGCCTCCCTGGTCCTCGGTAGCAGCCAGGAGGTCGACGATCTGCGTCTCCGTCCTGAACAGGTACGATGCAGCCGGTCCTCGCGTGAAAGCATGGCGGTTCTTCTGCAGCGTGCCCCAGCGCCGCGGCATGCCCATCGTCTTGAGCGCAGCAGCGATGTTGCGTGTATGCTCATACGGACCCGAGTTCCGCACATCCGTCACATACCACATCTTGTCCCGCAGTGCCCGCAGCCTGCGCCCCATCGAATCCAGCAGGCCCTCGGCGCGCTCCTGTGACTGCTTCAGCCAGACGAGCCATGCGTCGTACTCCTCGATGGCGGACGCAGACCTGCGGATCGAGTCCCGGGGTCCTCGCGAGAAGATGTTGAGCAGGGTCGCAAATCCATCGCGGCGGAGTGAGTCCGATGTGAGTGCATTCAGCTGCTGAAGGGTTCTCCAGTACAGATGGGCAGAAACGAAATCAGACTGCGCTCGCGACTGCGACGACGCCGCCTCGAGCATCGTCACAAGCACGGGCTGGTACTCCTCCGGTGTCTCGGTCACATCATCCGTACCCTTACCCTTACCGTAATCCGAGGCCGTGGTGCCCACGGACTCGGCCACAGACCCCGCAGCAGACTGGCGCCTGTAGGGGTTCCGGCTCTCCATGGACCTCTCCGAGGTGATGATCTTGTTCTTCAGCCGGTACTTCTTCAGACTAGTGGCACGGTTGCTAAAAGTCTGCGCTTTGCTGCCGTCCTTCTCCAAGTTATGGGGTATCTCGTAGTCTTCGACGAGCTTTAGTATCGAGTCGCGCAGTTGATGGTAGTCCTTATCTAGCTCAGGCCGGTCATCATCGGCCTCATCGCCGTCCGTGTCACTCGTGGATGAATTCTCCTCGTCGTCCAAGTCGTCGTCGGGGTCATATGTCATTTGCGTAGACAGGCTGTTGCCATCGGCAGAGATGAATAGCACTGCCCAACGCTCTGCGCACGGATGGCACGAGCCGCGAGCAACATCGCTACCAAGGGCTTGAATCATGTCATGCACGGCCAGCCGCAGCCTGTATCCATCGTCCTCGTAGTGGTTCTGCTGTCGCTGGCTAGCCAAATCATGGAGTGGTGGTGAGGACCGCGTCGAGGTTCCGGTGCGCTGCTCCTCCAAAAGGGGTTCGCGGGACGTGGTGGCCTCGCTGAAGCTTGAGGAAGCGCTGGTGCTGAGCACCGATCCAGTCTCAAAATTACCTCTAGAAGTAGATACCGAAATAGGCTGGGAGATAGCAGAGAAGCCAGAGATGGAATTGGCCGTGGATCTCAGGCTTCCGGATTGTGCCGACTGTGGACGGCGCTCTGGGAACAGGGCATTCACAAGTGTGACCAGATCAGCAGGGCTAATCACAATGTACGGGTGGACCTCGACCGTCTCTCTCAGGGAGGTGATTGACCTGGCAGGAAGCAGCCTGGCAGTCGACCGCTTGGACTTGAGTCCTTTGAACCGATTCAGGATGTTTTCCACGTGCATTTTCACCTTGGGCGGGGTGGAGACGGGGCCAGTCTGCCAAAGCATGTCGATGACCAGGCGCGAGGCTCGCAGCGCAACCTGCTTGAGGATCTTTTGCCGGCCATACTCGGTGATGTGGTACTCAGTCATCAGGCCGTAGCTCTCTGGGTGAATGATGACGCCGATCAGCCAGACGGAGAAGAGCCATTTGAAAACAAACCATTTCCTCGTGCTTTCGACGTACTTCTTGTCCAGCTTCTTCAGGATCTCATTGCCAAGCTCTAGCAGGCCTTCCGGGATTCCAGTGGCGTCCTCATCATCAATAATGGCAAAAAGCTCGTCCGTGGCCCGGTCGTAGAACTCCTCGGCCTTGATCTGGTCCTTCTGGGTCCAGTCCGACAGGTTGAACCTGGTCCCGTGCTGGTCCTCGGCTCGGTCAAGGAGGAAAGCACCATCCTCGAGAATCTTCATTAGGTACCACTCCATATTAGCACGGCCGGACCAGTCCCTCAAGGTAGACCAAGCGTTCAACACAGATATCACAAACGAGTCGAATCCGGTCTTGGGTTCCGATATGAGCCGCGCACAAGCTGTAGCCCAAATGTCAGTCCGGCGCCTGTCCTCGGCACTGTCCGGGCCAGCGGAGTTGGCAAAGCAGGTATGTATCAACGCGGACAACGGGTCATGTCTCTGGAACGAAAGAAGGCGCTCCACCGTGTTGGACGGCTGGGATGCGCCCTTGTTCGAGGTGACACTCGGCCCTCGCCCGGAAGGCCGATTGTGAAAGGGAAGGACAGTCTCGATCGGCTCCAAACCTTGGTAGAAAGTCGTGAGCGCAGCCAGCTCCGAGGGGTTCAGAGCGGTCAACCTAGCAGCCAGGAAATCAGGGTTATTACGCAACTGGATCAGGAATCCAAGAAGGGCGTCCCGGGCAGAGGCAGAGATGTCGTTCAGAAAGGGAGAAGTCGCGCCCATGGCAGCACTCGCCGCGTTGGGGAGAGTGGTAGGCGTAGACAGGCTATCCGAGGACTCTGCTCCCGGAGAGCGCAGGCTCTCCATCTCGGGCTCCTGCAGGGCGAACCTACGGAGCTCGTCGCAGCTGTTACGCACGTCGGTGATGGCATTGTAGAGGTTCGCAAAGGCCTTCCTGTCGTCGCCGCGGAAGCAGTCGACGAGGTTCCTATGTGCGATCTCGCCGCAGCGGGCAAGGCGCGCAGACATGGCCGTGGACACTAGGCTCCGCTGGAGGCGTATGCGCGTGTTGGCGCGCTTCCGTTCCTGGTACTTGGAGAGCCTGACAAGATGTGCAAGCTCCTCGAGGCTCGTGCTCTCGACATCCGGGGCCAAGTGTGGGTTCGTGTACAAGGAGACATCTTGTATTAGAGGCTGCGGCCTGTCCTGCGCCGGAACAGGACTGTCGGGAGATCGCGCGTATGCGCTGTCATCTCGGACGTCGGAGCCGTCGCGGTGCTCCATGGAGGGCAGAGGCTGCAGCTTGGTCGGGGCCTGGGCTATAACGGGCTTTCGGGTTGGTGTAGAGCTCGAGCTCTGGCGGGTCGAGGGCCGCCGAGGCAGGTCGGCGCTGCGGCGAAAGGGGAGGGAGGCAGTATTGCTTTCTGTTGTGAGGGAGAACGGCTGGGCATCGAGCCCCCTCGTCCGGTCGAATGCGCCGCCATGGGGATTGTTTTCGGGCGACGGGGTTGGGGATCTCGAGGACGTCTGGGTGATGGTCGGAGATACTGCTATTGATTTGTTGTTGTCAGCATTTCCCTGGTCCTGTCTGTCTTCCCGCTCCTCCAAAGAGCTCGGAAGGAACTGCGCAAAGCGCTAGCGGATATCAAGCTACGCACGAGGAGAGGCGTGGATGCGGACGGGCGAGGAGAGGGAGCGCTGCATGGAGATCATAGCGACCCCATGTGAGGTAAGCCGGCGTGCGCGATCGCCCGGGAACTACCAGCTTTTGCTGCCGGTAGTCATGGGAAACGACCACTTGAGGACGAGACTCGATAAAGCTGGTGGGTTGCGTCTCGCTAGAGGGTTCGTGTAATGAAAGACCGCGCGCAAAATCGGGTTGTGTGAAAGGGTAGGTAGGCAGCTTGAAGACAAAGAGTCGTCGTCGGTCACATCTGACTTGTGTCGCGGGGTTCAAGAGAGTACCGTGGGTGGTTTTGTTTGGTTGGGCAGGCAGGACTGGGACGCCTTTTGCCGGTGGTGGTTGCCCAAGTGGTAGTGAAGCGTCTTTGCGACAGGGCTCTGAAAATCCGCAAGACCCTCCTCGCACGCGCGCCAAGTTGGAGGGGAAAGGGGGTCTTAATAGAGGACCCAGACAGGCGGGAGGGGGAAAAGGAAAAAGGATATACAGGGGCCGAAGAGAGAGAGAGAGCGGAAGAGAGATGATCGATCCCTGCCACCGTCGTCAACCTATCGGGGCCAGCAACGGGAGCCGAGTAGGTCTGACTGGATCGACGGTCCTCGCCTATCAATGTCGAACAGACCGACAGAACAAGAGACAACGAGGTGGTGGCCGGTGGTAGGTAGCCAGGCTGGTACACACAAGAGAGCCGACCCAGTCGAGGACAAGATCTCCGTTTCCGTTCCCTGGTTTGCCTGACTTGCGGTACCTAGTCAGTAGTGGTGGTGGTTGCGTTGGACGGGATTGATGGATGGGATGCTGGCGGGCGAGTTTGTAGGCGGCCCGTGGACGGAGGGCAGAAGGTAAGGTTAGGCCCGTCCAGGTGTCGTGTTAGAGGGAAACCAGCAGCACGCGGGCCAGCCTCACTGGACGGGACGGGCTCGCTAACGCTTGGGAGCGGGGTGATCCCAACCCACTGTCTCGATGCCACGCTGCGTCTTCAGGGGCTGGCTGGGCTAGCTGGGCTTGCATTTCCCGCAACCGTTCCTCCGGCGGGGCGCACTACGTGAGCCGCTCCCGCAATTGACGTTAGTGCTTGACAGTGCTAAAACAGACGCTACCCGCAGCTACCTCCTCCTGTCAACAAATGGTGCTTCTGGCTTGCACTTGTTCCAAGACTCCAACTTGGCTCGTGATGCCGTCGCAGCCAATCCCTCCCATCTCCCAGCTGCTCCCTCAGCTGGCAACTGTAAGTGACTTGGGCCAGCTTTCGCCCCCAAGACTCAGCTCACTCACCTCTCCACCGTGGGCTTGCGAACCACCGCCAAACAAGCAACTCGTCAAGGCTGAAGCTGAGTCGACCAGGCCAGCTCTGGTAGATTACCGAGTACAAGACCAGTTGCGTCTCCAGAACCCTCTCTTCGGATCGGCCATGCCACGAAACTTCCCTCTCCTAGATTCCGCGCACTCCCTCGCACATGTGTCCTGTTCCCCTTCTCGTCCGTGTCTTGTCCCTTCTCCCGCCCGCCCGCCGTGTACAGCCACCCTTTCTAACCAAGCGGCCACCTCACACATACAGCTCAACCACCTAATCTCAGACCGCACATAGACCACCTTAAACCCAGCACAGCAGAGTCATCAAGCGGGCGTGGCCTCTGAGCAACCGGCGGGGGACCCTCATCTTCTGAGGTGGCCTTGCATAACTACCTAGACACCCTTGCGCCATCCATCCTCTCGCCTCCCGGAGGCCAGCAGCCAGCGCAGGCAGGCCACCACCCGGCCACAGCAGACACCCACCACCACACACAAGGTTTTGCGGCCGGCCGGCCCATTGGAGTCCGCCTGCTGAGCTGGCAAGTCGTAGGCGACGGTGGTGGTGGTGGAGTGAGACGAGGGGGAGGGGGGCCGACGCAAGCAAGCGTGGACACCGCTGATTGGGCGCGGCCATGCATCCTACCCTCTCTGCCGTGCAGGGGAGGGGGCCATGGGATCTGAACTGGCCTGTCGCCGCGGCCACCTGTCTAGCCTCCTCCCCCTTCGAAGTATCCTGCCTTGCCCGATGTAGTGTTTGGCGTGTTCTTTCGCCAGACCAACCAGAGCGTCGCTGGCTGCTCCTCCGGCGGTCGAACACCTGGCCTGGCGAATCCCGGCGTCTGCTATTGGATAGCAAAGGGGCCCACGGTGATGGAGAGGAATTTCGACATGGTGCTTTTCGCTGGCCCCGCTGCAAGAACACGATGCCTCGACAGACCACGATCTCACTTACATGATGTGCCTCAAGCATTGGGGTAAGAATGATGATAGATCCACACTGCTAGTCAGACACACATACAAGTAGAATTGATGGAGTCATCATCCTAGGCATGGTCAATCGCGCTTGCAATCATTGCAGGTACCTGCAGCAAAAGAACAAGTCTCCGGACAAGGGGAGTGTTGATGACGAGAACAGCAAGGCAAGGAACTGCAGTAGGATGAACAATAAGAGGACATGATACAGGGTGCCTAGCTTGCCAAGACGAGAGGCAAGTACACTCACAAACTCTCTATGGATCACCGGAACTACCCTCAATGTGCATCAAAACATGAACTGCTTTTCATTGATCCCAACCGGGGGCCGTCTCTTGAAGCCCGCCAAACCATATACTCCCCCTGCAGTCCCTCTAAAGACCGTATCAAAACATATGACTCCTCATAAATGACATACAGTAGGGTCGGTCCTCGATGCGCCCACAAAAAACACACATCCACCATCCATCCACCCCCTGCTTCCCAACAACCACCAGCAACAAGTCCCTCTCCGATGGTAATATGTACAAGACTACACCTAGCATGCGCAGGCCAATATGCACAAGGCCAGGACAGGGATACGAACCGTTTCCCTCTTTCTCATGTCCCTGTCACCCAGGCCCAGGCACCCCATCCTCGCGCGGAGCCCATCCGGGGCGCCTAGCCGCCCGTCTGACCCGATCAGGCCGGCCGCATACTCGGCCGCATGAGCCTTCACGCGGCTGCTCCCCCCCCGCGAGCCGGTCTGAGGATCTTTCCATCCCCTCCTCTCAGCGGGCCCGGAAGCTGCTTCCCCGTATGCAAGAAGGACCAGAGCCCGTCTTTTAACTTTTTTGCAAAGCATTGATTGAATCATCGATTGATCATCTTCTCCCCCCCTCATTCGCTGCGCTCACTCCCCAAACCGCACGTCGAACCCCTTGAGCACGCTCATGATGCTCGCGGCCTCGACCTCCATGGGATGCAGCTTGCTACCGCCGCCCGGTGCGCGCTCCCCGCCGCCCCCGCCCCTGGCCAGCTGCCTGGGGTCCGGCCGCGGCGCCGCCCGCAGCAGCGGCAGCCACGTGCCGATGTCGTCCGTCGCCTCGCTGAAGTGCCTGTGGCTCGCCAGCGTCTTGTACGTCTCGGCGCACGACAGGCTCAGCCCGATCTGCTGCTGCTTCTTGCTGGCCCCCGCCCTGCTGCTGTTGTCGGCGGCAGCAGCGCCTGATGAAGTGGCACCGGCAGCGGCATTCGACTTGGCACCGCCCTTGCTCTTGCAGCAGCCGCCTGCGCCGCCGCCGCCACAGCAGCCGCCGCTACCGCCACCGCTACCGCCGAGGCCGCCCTGGCGCTCAAAGTTGGCCGCGAGGGACCGGCAGAACAGGCCGGACTTGGGGTCGGCCAGGCACTGCGCGCAGGTGCCCGGCCCGCCGGGCCCGCAGGTGGAGCGCTTGGCGGGGGTGCCGCTGTTGTCGCGGCGCAGGCGCAGCGACTTGAGGCTGGGCAGCTTGATGGCGCCCGTGGCCGTGACCTCCATGGGCGAGGGGACGACGTCGTCCTCGGAGGGCGGCGGGGTGTGCTCCTGCGCCGACATCAGGGAGGTGGGTTGCTGAATAGCCGCCGACTGCGGAGGGGGAGCGGGAGGAGGGGCGGCGCTGGAGGAGCTGCGCATGGCGTCGGCGCAGACGCAGTAGGTCCCTTCCTCACAGAATCCGCAGGGGTCCTTGGGGATGCCCGTCTCCATGGGCTGCGGCTCCTCCTCTGTGCTGGGGATGGGAAAATACGAAGTGCTGTTGGAGGTCGGGGGTTGCGCGGGTGCGTTGAGGCTGACGGCGGTCACCGAGGTCCGCTTCCGTGAGAAGAGCGAGGTGAAGTCGGTCTCCATCTCAGTATCTGGGCGAAACCGCTTCTCGTCGGGGCCTAGCAGTGGCGAGCTGGATCGAAACGGCCGCTTCAGAACCGGTGACGAGGACTCGGAGTGGCCGAGCGTAGCGTTGACGCTCTCTTCCAGACACTCGCACTTGGTGCCCAGGGAGCACTTGCCGCAGCCAGAGGTAGCCTTGGCCAGGACCTCGTCGGCACAGGCGCAGGGGCCGGTCGGCTTGCACGAGCCACAGGTGAGCGTGTCGTCTAGCTCGTCGGGCGGTGAGATGATCTGCGAGATGGAGAAGGTGTGCGCCGACGGTCTCGGGGCCGCAACGCTGGTAGTGCTGGAGCGGCTTGATCTGGAGTAGTGGTCGGCGTTGCCGGTGGATCCTCGTTGGTGCTGAAAGGAATGGTGCCTCTGCAGAGGCTGGGAGGACGACGTGCTTCCGCTGCGGGAGAGGGATGCCTCGGACGCCTTGCGCGCCTTCATGCTCTCGAGCTCGGTACCGACACGGGCCCGCTCGACTCTCTCGCGCTCGAGCATGTTCTCGAGCACTTGGCATCTCGTGCGCAGGGTCTGGGTCTCGACCTCGAGCCCTTGGACCTTGTCGCGGAGCTCCTGCTCGACCTTGTCGTGAGCCTCCTTCTGCTCTTCGAGCTGCTCCTCCAGCTCGCCGACACGAGCGGCCCTCCTCTCGCGGAAGGCCCGCTGCGCAGCACGGTTCTGTGCCTTGCGCTTGGTCGGCGGAGTGTCGGTCGCCGGCTTGCGGCCCGGCTTGGGCCGAGGCGGGATCACCCACTCCTTGCTGGTGACGGACATGGGCGGCTTCATGGGCGCGGCCTGCTGGTTGGGGGTGATGACAGAGGTCATGGCCATCATATTGACAGGCTTAGCTGTCGTGGCCTGGACGGCAATGTGTGATGACGGTTTGATGGCGAGGTGGGGTTGTGAAGCAGAGGCACCCGGGGTGTGCGCAGGGGTGGAAGCACCGGACCCGGGCGAGGCGGCGGATGCGGGACTTGATACCGACGTCGAACGGCTCACGCCACAGCTTTCAGACGCGGGAGCTACAGGGCGCGTTGATAGTCGGGGCAGCTGTTGTTGTGAGCGAGGTGAGGCGGTCATGTTCGCAAGAGGGAAATCCGGATGAGGCCACCACAGGGCGAATGGAAATCGGGCTAGCGGGCGAGGGTGGGCGGGTGTCGGGTGGGCGACTCGTCAGATGATTTTTCAGTGGGTGGGTTCCGGGCTTCTCGTAGCGGTTTAGTGGGCTGGGCGTGGGCTGGGTGTGGGCCGGAGTCTGCCTCGGAGTTAGATTTCTTGGCTCGCTTCAGCTTGTGGTTGGGCAAGCGTGTAGTCGTCCCCGAGATGAGGAAATGCCCACGCAGATTGATAAGACAAGCCAAGGGGATTGGAGAAGGAGACGCCTTGCTGGTGACTTACCGACGCATCGATTGGGGTCTTGAAGATTGATGTCGGTTGAGATTTGCCCTGATCTCTGTGTGCTTCTTTGAGTGGCAACCCAGGCCGTGTCCTTGGGTCAAGCAGGCTTGTGAGTACTGCTTGGACTGGGAGGACTGATCTGGATTCATCAAATAGTAGGTATCATCAATGATATCAATTGCATCAATTGGAGAAAGGAGAAGGAGGGGGAGAAAACAAAAAGAGGAATGGGCGGGGAACGGATGGTGAAGGGAATCAAAGTCATAAATGCATTGCGATCTCCAAGAGAAACGGGAAGAAGCGCAAGCGGACTCGGCCTCTGGTACTTGTAGAGTGCCAGTGCCAATTCGTCTCCAGACACTAGGTAGGTAGATGCCCTGGAGCCGCAGTCGCACGCGATGGGTCCAGAGAAGTTCCGGAGGCTAAGAGGAAAGAGAAAGAGCCTTTGCTTCGCTGCCTGGTTTTCCCTCCCTTCTTGACAAACGCAAACTGTGCGCAGATTCAAGGGCGGAAGAGGAAGAAGAGGGTGGGAGGGAATTCCTCGGGACAGCGAGAGAGTGCGCGAGCTAGGAAGTACCTAGGTAGAGAGAGCAAAGAATGGCGCAGGATTTGGCGATCTTTCGATGGCCCAGATTTCCCCCCACTGATTGATTTGATTGAACTGATTGATAAGATAATTTTTGGGGGGCGCTAGGCAGAAAGCACTCTAGCGGAGGCCTGCCTGGCCAGGGTCGACACGGCGAGACGGCTCAAACCAGGCCATCCTGGCTCCTTCAGGCGGTTCAGGCGAGACGATGGCATCAACATCCCCCCCTATTGGCTGCCCGCGGGGCCACAGCGAGGCCGTTCAATTGCGTCTGACCAACAGAAACGTAAGCTGAAATACCGACGGCCTCTGGTCATTTGTCGACCTGCGGAAAAGATGGGTTCTTGGCCTCTTGCCAAGCCAGCCCGTTGCCATTGTCGAAGCGACCGACTTCGGAGCGTCGTCCTTTTCAACCCTTTTCAACAGGGAACACAGTTATCTGATCTTCAATCAGTCCCCACCATCCGCGGACAGAAGCACAGTGCGGCACTTTTCGGTCGTGGCCAGACCAGTCACACGCCCTCCATCTCCTTGGTCAAATTTTCATCTTCGGATCAGATAAGATCTTTCCAGGGGGGCTCATGCACAGAGCTGGTTCAAGAAGCTTCCCGAGCCGCCCCTCAGGCTCACCACATTGCTAATTCCCTCACCAAGCCATTCCGTCCTTTTGTATTCGCTGGAACATCCCGGCACCCAAGAATCCCTGTGGAGTCTCTCAATGGGCTCTCCTCAAGCTCAGGAGCCGTGATCGCACATGCCATAAATCAAACCCTACCCTCTTCAGTCCCTTTCTTACCGCTATTCACATGCAGACCCTCGCCAGCCGGCACTGGGGGTAGCTGGGACCGGAGCTCATCACCGCACCACACAGACCACTGGACCACCGCCTCCCTGCCCTCCATTGCTCTCGGGCCGGTGGTATCTGAGATGGCGTGCTTTTCTGAGAGTACGTACCCGTTGACCATGCCCTCTGCAGCACAAAAAGGCCCCAGGATCCTTGCAGACATCTCCACGTCGGTGGTGCTAGTTGTGCTCCTCGGCCTACGGATCGGAAGAGGATAGATCTGCTGAGCATCTTGGCAATAAGTAAAACTCTTCGCGCGGATTTACCTTGGATCCCACATTTCCCCAACTGAATCGTACTTGTAGGTCCGTAGACGGCCTTCCAAGAGACCAGTGGGGTTGCCCCCAGCCTTCTTGCCAGTTCCACACCCGACTCCCAAAAGGTCTGCCGAGCAATGCAGCGCGGAAACCGATCCCTTGACCTCGGAGTGACTTGCGCAGAGGATTGAAGGTCAAAGATCACTTGGCTAGTATTTTGGTCAAATAAATGGACAAAATATGTAGCATGCTTGGAGGCAACACTACAGGTGCGTGGAATCAATTGAGCTGCGGCCTGAACCGTATTGTTTCCCGATAAGAACAAGTGTCATTGTTTCATTATGGAGCGAACGAGATACCTGAAGAGACTCATCATCAACTTCGCCCAACTTCCACAGAAGATCGAAAGTTTGGCCAAGGGTTTTCTTTAAAATCTCATCCTCTCACCACTTTTTTATTCCATTATTTCCATCATGCAGATAGTCTGTCAGAGCTGTTTGTGGTTCAAGCCCGCTTGAGTTATTTTCAAGAGGCAGTTCTGCAGGAGACTCTAGGTATAAGGGTTAAACAATCCAGCAACAGGATAATCAATATGCTGCCTTTGCTCCATAGTCTATCCTGGTGTTGAAATATATATTTCAAATAAAAGAAAAGGAAAAAAAAAGGGCCAGCCATTCCAGGAAAGAAATCGAGTACAAGAACTCTCACAGAAAGCCTTGTCACATGTTGATGCTGACACTTGGGAGGATGTTATCGGTTGAATCCGCTTGCCCACTTCTTCACACATGATATCTCGACCAGCATCTCCAAAGCGAACCTACTCGCGGGCGAGAAAGACGTTGTTATCTAGACTGGCCTGCAAGGGACGATTGAACTGCTCATCCTTTATCACACGGGGAGCCGCTGACTGCTTCAGGTCAATAGGACACCATATTGGTTCTGCCTACTGTAATACAATGGGACAAACAGTTCCAGTTCGAGCATAATGTCAAGCCACTCAAACTTGTTGAAGAAGATTTCTAGTGGAATTCCATTCACCACTGGGAAGAGCAAATTCATGAGAACGGCGTGTTTATGATTGTCGAGGTAGAATACACCTCGATATCTCTCACGAGTGCGATTATGTGTCATCAAGGTACAATGACGAGTAATGAACTTTGATATACGAAGGATCAGGTAGCGGACGTGGTTGTCGCTGGTGCTCTGAACAGTGCTCTGAAAAATAATGCTGAATAAAAGTGATACCAAAAGGGTAATGTGAAATATGCAGTGACATAACTTTATGTTTGTTTAGGTAAGGAAGGGCCACCTGCGTAGACTCTGGGGTTATGCAGCCCCACCTAAGAAAGCTCCAAAGCATTGGAAAGAACTCCAGCAGCATTACAAGCAGCGTAATCCGCCTGAATTGACAATGACTTGCTTAGCACAACACTGCATCCTGTTTCACACTCTATGAGTACTGGGAGAGTCACATCACAAGACCGCCAGCCTGGTATTGTGATCACTTCACAAAGGTCTTAGAACCTGGGCTGGGAGCAACTGATCTGAGGTTACGTGGCGGGGCGCACCCGTACCATCACGTCCAACTCAGGACAAGACCGCCGCCGCCTCCGGCCATCGCTCCCCACGACAGAAGAACCATGACCTCCCTCACCCTCCGCACGGGTCCCCAGTCCCCGAATCGCACGACCTCATCCTACTCAGGCTTCGCCCTGCCCTCCTCCCCCTCCTCGGGCGCGCCCTCCGACGCAGACGGCAATGACGACGACGGCGACGACACGCCGCTGCCCTTCCCCACCGCCCTCTCCCGCCGCGACTTCCTGGCGCCCGACTTCCGCGCCGCCGAGTTCCTCTCCTCGCTCTTCCCCTCGGGCAGCGACACGACCGCCGCCCACCGGCACCAGACGCTCGAGGACCTGCGCGCCGAGCTGCGCGACCGCGGCGCCGCCATCGGCGCCGAGCTGCTCGAGCTCGTCAACGCCAACTACACGAGCTTCCTGGGCCTCGGGGACGAGCTCAAGGGCGGCGAGGACCGCGTCGAGGACGTGCGCGTCGCGCTGCTCGGCTTCCGCCGCGGCGTCGAGGACGTGCAGGCCCGGGTCCGCGCCCGCAGGGTCGAGGTCGCCGAGGCCTGCCGCGAGCTGGCCGGCGTGCGGGCGGCCGTGGAGCTCGGGCGGCGGATGCTAGAGCTCGACGAGCGGGTGGGCCTGCTCGAGGGCCGGCTGGCGTTGGCGAGCTTGCCGTCCAACAAGGAGGTGAACAAGAAGGGTGGCGAAGACGGAGGCAGTGGTGTTAATGGCGGGTTTGATGTGGAGGAGAGTGACGATGATGACGAGGAGGATGAGGAAGGGCAGGATATGCCTGATGGTGTGAATGGGCACAAGATGTTTGTGGCGAGCAGCCCGACCAAGTTGCTCGATCTGGCAAAGGATTTGATGCTGGCTGAGCAGCTGGTCGATAGCATTGGACGGGATGTCCCGTTTGTCAAGAAGATGCAGGAGAGACTGATACGGTGCCGGAATACCATACTGCTGGACCTCAAGACGGCAGTCAAGGAAGCAAAGTCTGCTGCTGGAACGGCAGGCCAGACAAGGACGCTCAAACTGCTTGCCATCTATCGGCTGATCAACGCCGAGGCAGAGGCGGTTCAAGTCTTGCGAGAAAAGTAACTGCGATAGACCATGGCTCATCATGGACGAGATACCCAACAAAAATGCAAAAATTTGCAACGCTTCTTCAGCCTATTGACGGGGATATACAGTCAAATACAGATATAATACATCGAGTCTCTCTTCGCTTTCCCTTCTTTTCCTTTCCATTTCTACATCTGTCCCGCGAGGTGCGCAGGCGTAATCTTGTCATCCGTCGGGTTGAATCCTCCGCTCAGGCTGAAACCGGGCCCGTTGGTCGAGCTCAGCACGATGTCGTCGACCTCCTTGGTGAAGGAGTCGTCGACGGCGCCAATGTCGCTCTTGATCTGCTTCATCAACACCTTGACGTTGTCGGCGAGCTGCTCGGGCGAGAAGCCCAGCTGGCCGACAGCCATGCGCACCGTGCCCTCGCGCTCCCTGTACTCGTCGGCGCCGACGAGCTCGCGCATCAGGCCCTTGACGTCGCCGGTGATGGTCTTGGTCTTCATGCTGGGCATGAGGCCCTTGGGCCCCAGCACGCGGCCCAGCTTGGCGGCGTTGAGCGCCATGACCGAGTCCGAGTGGCAGATGAGCCGGTTGAAGGGGATGTTGCCCGCGCGGATGGCCTCGAAGAGCGACTCCTCCCCGACGGCGACGGCGCCGCCCTGCCGCGCCTCCTGCGCCGCGGCGCTGTCCTCCTTGGCGATGACGCCGATGCGGACGTCCGACTTTACCGGGTGGGGGAGGCGGATGCGGTTGCGGATGACGGGCCCGCTCTTCATCGTCTTGAGCTTGAGGGCGACCGAGTACTTGACGGACATGGGGTTGCGGCCGACCTCGAAGGCGCGGATGTACCTGGTTTTGCGCGTTGGTGGTCAGTTTCTTGGAGATCAGATTCGTGACGAGTAACCGTGCAGCCGGCTGTCGCCTCAATCTGGCAGGAGTGCTATGCATACCTCATCGCGTCACATAGTGAGTACTGCTCCAGCTTCTCCTTGTCCCAGACCTTGAACTCCTTATACGTCTTCTTCTTCTTCTCGCGTTTCCTCGTGCCACCGGCTCCTGCGTACCGGACTTGGGAGGCGCACGTCGTCTGCAATAGGGGCCGGGCGGCGCGCGAGACGGCGCCCGTCGGTCTTGATGTCGTCGAGAGACTGAGCCTTGCCAGCGAGGCAAGGCATTGGTTTGTGGCAGCCATCCCTGAGCCGGTCGTGATGGCGAATCTGGTGTGGTATTTGTCCCCCAGAACTGGACGATCTCGAGAAAATGTCAAGCCAGTTGAGATTTAGTGCCTGATCTGCGAGGCCTAGGTTTTCTTTATCTTATCGCCGACCCGCCATGGTGCCAGGCCTCAACTCTCTGGTGCTAGTGCTCCGCACTTGGACCATCACCAACCGGCGCCATATTGAGAGGGTGCAGAGTAAGCCACATCAAGCAAAAGCGCCTCCGATTGGGAGACACCATGAATTAGCCTAACTACCTGCCTAGGTTAGTAGGTAAAGGCTTCCATGGTTGCTGACTTTGGCCTATGACGTTATGTGCACTGCAAGACGAGCAAAGCCCTCCACCAATTTCAGTCATGATTCTTCCCCAAGGATATTGATCTCGGCGAATTCAAGGCCATAGGAGAGGATGGCAGACATACCAGAACCCCTCGCGAGCATCCCATTCTATCCGATCCGATATGACAAACCATCCCCGATTCATGTCTTCGGCTCGCAAAGACAATGGCCATGCAACGTACACATCAAACGGGAGGACCAGTCGTCACCAGCCGTCTGCTGCGGCAACAAGTATCGCAAGCTAGAGTACGTCATCCCTGACCTCCAGCGCGCCACGCCAGCAGTGACGACCATCGTCACCGAGGGCGGTCTGCAGAGCAACCATGCCGCGCAGACCGCCGGCGTTGCCGCCATGCTCGGGATGGAGTGCGTGCTGCTGCTCGACGAAAAGGCGGGCGGGCTGAGCACGGCAGCGAGCCCGGAGGCGTTCCGGAGCGCGGGCAACCAGCAGATATATAAGCTCCTAGGCGCCGATATCCGCGTCGGTCGCGGCCCACAGGATAAAGGCACTGTACTGCGGCAGCTCACGGCGGATGGCAAGGTGCCGTACTTCATCCCCAGTGGTGCGAGCACACACCCTCTCGGTGGTCTCGGGTACGCCCGTTGCGCGTTTGAGATAGTTGCTCAGGAGAAGGAGATGAGCCTCCCTGGTACGGGACGGTACGACTACATCTTCGTGGCTTGCGGAAGTGGCAGTACCATAGGCGGACTGGCTGCCGGGTTTCGATTACATGGCAAGCTGGCATCACAGGCAAACAGTCAGTCTAAGCTCCCTGAGCGTCAGCTTGTGGGTGTCATGGTCATGGACAAGCCCGGCTTTGAGAAGCAAGTGGAGGTGATTGCCCGCACGGCTGCTGCAAAGGTTGGGCTTTCCGGCGACCATATGCATATTCACAATGTTCGACTGGTGGGGGACTTTGTCCATCCCGGATACGGTGTATTTGACGAGAAGATCGAAGGGACAGTCCAGAGATTTCTACGTGAGGACCAGGTGCTGTTGGATCCGGTGTACTCTGGCAAAGCTGCAAGATCCATGTCGGAATGGATCGACAGTGGCCTGCTCGCTGAGGATAGCCGGCAGCATGGTCACCAAGAAATCAGCAAGGTCAATGTTCTCTTCATCCATACTGGTGGACAGACTGTCCTTTCAGCCTACGCGAAAGCATGAGCCACGGCAAAACCCCCTCGTTCACCAACTCGAAAAGAACTATAATCTCAGAAGAAAGACGGCTGGACGGACAAATAATTCCTGCTATATTGTATCTCTGTCTTACTGGTTTCTTGAACTTGCAATATACCTCTGTTCGTCTTGATACACTCCCCCTTTACAGACGTCGAGCACCTGAGCTCTCATGGATGGGGATGACCTTCGACTACATGATCACCATTCTACTGATCGCACACATCAGTATCAAAATTATTCTAAACACGTTTGCTTCTGATCAATTTGGCCTTTCTCTCATGGAATTACCCCACAACGCACAAGGATGCCATGCCCACTCCCCTGCAGAGCCCCAGAATACAGCCGGAGCCCGCGGACGGGGCGGGGCGGGCGGGGCGGGCGGTGCGGGCGGTGAGGTTTTACGCACGTATTTCAAACAATTGGCTTTCGACACATTACGGTCTTGAAACAGGCTTTGCTTCTAGAGAAGGTGAACCGGATCACGATGGCGAACTCAAACGAGCGGGAGTACCCCGTTATGTCCCGAGCCGATGTAGAGGGCCTCATCGCCCAGGGACGCAAGATCATCATCGTGGACCACTTCGTGATGAAGGTCGACGCGTGGCTGCCGTACCATCCTGGAGGCGACAAGGCTATCATGCACATGGTTGGCAGAGATGCGACAGATGAAGTGAATGGGTTCGTTGGGCCCCAGAACAGAACCACATCCTAACCATGCTAACGCCAACTTTTCAGACTACACTCTCCAGAGGCTCGCCTTATGATGGATAGATATCGCATCGGTCGGATTGAGGGCCATTGGCACAATTTCCTGCCGCCTATACAAGGTGGTATCTTCCGCTCGCCTTCGGCCGCGGAGAGCCATGATGAGAAGCACCAGGTGTCGGTCATACCGGAGTCTAGCAGTGCTAGTTCCCGCTCACAATCGCCCTCGCCCATCTTTGATGATAGTGAGGCACGGCACCGCTCGACTGGGTCTTCATCACCGTCGTCGGTGTCCTCCTATTCCGAGCAAGAGGTAGACGATGGTACGGCATTCCTAGATGCGAAGACGGGAGAGGCTATCCGCCTCGATCTCGACAAGTATCCCTCCCTGGACGATCGCACCCAAGAAGATATCATACGAAAGTATTGCCTCTTGAACGACAGGATCAAGGCCGAAGGTCTGTAACAGTGCAACTACAGAGCATATGCCTGGGAGATGTTCCGCTATACGCTCCTGTTCTCCCTTATGCTTCTCTTCCTGCGCTGGAAGTGGTACGCGCTGAGCGCCGTGTTTCTCGGCGCATTCTGGCACCAGATCACGTTCACCGCGCACGACGCAGGGCACATGGGCATCACGCACAACTTCCATGTAGACACCCTCATAGGCGCGCTCATTGCCGACTTCATCGGTGGGCTGTCTATCGGCTGGTGGAAGAGGAACCACAACGTGCATCATATCGTGACCAACTCCCCGGAGCACGACCCGGATATCGAGTACATCCCCTTCTTCGCCGTCTCACATCGGATGCTGCAGTCCCTGCGGTCGACATACTACGACACCGTCATGGAGTACGATGCCCTGGCCAAGATCCTCATCCCCATCCAGGCGTGGACCTACTACATCATCATGCTCTTCGGCAGGTTCAACCTGTACCGCCTAGCATACACTCACCTGTTTCTTAGCCCGCGGCCCAAGGGCCCCGGCTGGTGGCACTGGTACGTGGAGGTGGTCGGGCAGGTCGCGTTCTGGGCCTGGTTCGGCTACGGCATCATCTACAAGGCCATCGACTCCAACTGGGCCCGCCTGGTCTTCATCCTCATCAGCCACATGGGCCAGGCCCCGCTGCACGTGCAGCTCACGCTGTCGCACTTCGCCATGAGCACGGCCGACCTGGGCCCGGGCGAGTCGTTCCCGCAGAGGATGCTGCGCACGACCATGGACGTCGACTGCCCGCCCTGGCTCGACTTCTTCCACGGCGGGTTGCAGTTCCAGGCCGTCCACCACCTGTTCCCGCGCGTCCCCAGGCACAACCTGCGCAGGGCTCAGAAGCTCGTGCAGAGGTTCTGCGACGATGTGGGGATACCGTATGCCCTGTACGGCTTCGTCGACGCGAACGTCGAGGTTGTGGGCCGGTTGGCCGAGGTGGGGAGGCAGGCGACTATCCTTGCCAAGTGCTAGCAGAGTATGGTTAAGCAGGGTAATCATCACCATGTTCACTAGTTGTAGAAGCTGAGAAATGCGTTTGAGCTGGTACATGTCATGGGAAGGTAGCCAGATTGTTGTGAATTGGAATAGGTCATGTGCGATGTTTACTTGCCTTGTAGAGCGTGTTTACTGGAAGGGCGAGGATTGGTCACAATGACTCTGTGGTGTGTTGAGAAAATCTGCCTTGCTTGCATGTGCATCAGGCAGCGCAAGAGGACTGCTGGCGGTGGCAGTGTTCTTATGCAAGCGCCACACCACCCTCACGTTCTGATGGGAAATTTCGTCGCAGCCCAACTCTCTCTCCTTCGGACTTTTTCTTCCTCCCGGTTCCTCCATACCAGTCGAGCCTGACGCATATCCAAACATCATCAAAGCGATCGTTCCAACTCACACCTATCGAGCGCAATCCCGCAGACGATTCCAAAGCCTCGTGGCAGTCATGGATCCTGTCACAGCTGTAGGGCTTCTGGCCTCAATCATCCAGATAGCGGGGCTGGTCAAAGGCGTCGGCACCCGAGTCGTCAGCTTCACCAAGCAAACCAGCGACGCGCTCGGTTACCTGCAAGCTTTTGAGAACCATGCCAACACAATCATGCTTGCATCCGAAACCATCAAGGAGCACATCGAACAATCCTCACAAGAGTTTGAGCGGATTAAACCCCTCGTATCACAGCTGTTGCCTACGGTCCTGTCGCACTGTCGATCCGTGCACGAGATACTGAGCAAATACATGCCTGGTGATGGAGACTCGACATTCAAGAGTGTAGCGCTCGCTTTTCGAAGCTTCGCAAAGGACCACAGGCTCCGGGATCTGATGACCAGCATGAACGCTGATGCCACGCAGCTGTCCATGGTGCTGAGCTGTCTCGGTCTAAAGCGGAACAACAAGACCGAGGTGTCCGCCTCGTGGTCCCACTTACATGGGAGGACCATCTGGACGGTACCAAACAGGCTCGTCAGTCACTTCGTCGGCCAGGAGGACTTGCTATCTCGCATCGCGAAGGCCCTTCAACCTGATGAGAAGGCGGAACCTATCCAGAGAATAGCTGTGTTACAAGGAATGGGGGGACAGGGCAAGACACAGCTCGCGTTACGCTACTGTGGACTTGCAAAGGCAGCCACCCGGTACTCCGGAACATTTTGGATCGATTCATCCAACGAAACATCAACTAGACAGAGCTTCGAGGCACTGGCAGACGTTCTCAAGTCTGAAGAGCAAAGTTTCCAGGATGCAGATGGCCGCATCAACTATGTCAAGTGCCTGCTTGCCGAATGGCCAGAGCAATGGTTGATGGTCTTTGACAACTACGACAACCCCATGGATTTCAAGAATCTCAGGGATTATATGCCCACTGGGAATAGTGGAAGTATTCTTGTCACATCGCGTAGCGCGCACACACGGCGTTTCACCTCAGACGATACTCAGTTCCTTGAGGTGGACGGCATGGCAGAAGACGACGCCGTGAACCTCCTCTACAAGTCCAGTCGCGTTACTCGGGATGATACCAATATCGAGTACGCAAAAGACATTGCACGACGACTGGGCTATCTCCCCCTGGCAATTGACCAGGCTGGCGCATATCTGCTTGCCTCTGATAATTCCATCACCTTTCAGCATTTCTTATCTCATTACGAGGCTAACCAGCGGGAAATTCTCGAGTCCACGCCTGCGGTCTGGGACTATCTTCACACAGGAACACTGCCAGGTCAAGAAGAGACGACCAAGTCCGTCTTCACTACCTGGGAGCTTTCAATGCGTCTTCTTCAGGAGCAGCCTCATATCGGGCCGGCAAAGTCGCAGATGCTCACTCTATTGGCTTATTTTGACGAGGCGGATATCTCAGAGGAGCTATTCTCTAGCTACCACAATGGCGTGGTCCATCATGGTGGTATACCTGACTGGTTATCCATATTTCACGAGCGAGGATCCTGGTCGTCAGTTCAATTTGGGAAGGTTATGAGTGAAATGAAGGCGCTGTCACTTGTCTACTCAACGACCCCACCCACCAAGTCCAGCGATGAATTCTGGCATGTGTCTCTACATCCTTTAGTGAGAGACTGGGCACTCCTACGGCAATGTGAAGAGACAGTGGCGATCAATTCAGCGACGTCATCAGCCATTCTCGCAGCTACCTTCCTGGGACACTGGGGAACCGCAGACGATAGCAACATATTCTGGGACGAAGTCAACGATCCAAATATGGAATGTGGCTGGTTTTCCTCAACCGCGACCCTGAGCTTGCCGTTCAAAGCCCACGCTAGGGCTTGGGAAGAGAGACTCGCGGCCGCTGAAATGACCCATCTTGGCCTTTTCGAGAGACGAGACCCCTGTGAGAATGTCGCTTCAGAGATCGTGTTGCTGAAGTTCCAGAGGGAGTCCTTTTCTGTCTATGGCATGTATCCAAGCATATGCGAGCGACTCTGGAGGTATTGCGCCACCCATGATAAGGTATTGCACTGGATAAAGTACCAGCTCGGACTCTTCTGGATTGATTGCCTAGTGGGCAGGGGCCTTTCGGAGGAATCGATTGACTTCTGCAGAGAATTTGTCGAGCTATGGCGTGGGAGACAGAGCGCTACCGCGCGCAAGATTAATTACGAAGCATGCGCAACCCTTCGGTTGGCCGAAAGACTACTGATGCTAAAGACAATCAGGTCGGTTAGCGAGGCCGAGACTCTATTAGAGCAACTGGAGAAGGACCATGGATTGTTGGACCCCAGGACCAGTTACTTAGCACGTGCGATCCTACTGATGCTTTCAGAGCTACTGATATATCGCGGGCATCAGGAGTGTTTTGCCAAGGCGGCATCCCTCCGTGCGATCTTTGCGGGAATAGGCAAGGACGGATGGACTACGGAGGACCGTCGACGGCGCTTGTCGATGAGCCAATGGCTCCAGGTGCTGAGGCTTGATGATTTCGACAATCAAATCCAGCTGCAAAATGAATGGGTTGCCATGGCGCAAGAGCGGTATGGGGGGGCAGATTTGAGGACAAGGCGAGCGTGGATGGGTCTGGCCAAAGCTTTATATACCTGGGGCAACACGGAAGCGTTCGTGGATATACACCAGCGTCTTTTGTCAGAGATACGGCACACTTATCCACTCAACAAAAAGGTCCTCAGTTGGTGTCTATTAGAGCTTGGTGAGGGTATGTGCGATCTAGAGAGGCATGGTGAGGGCCAGAAATATCTCCTTGAGTCCATTGAGGTCACAGCACAGGTGGTCGATGGCTTCCAAGCACCCGTCTGCCTTGATGCCTTGGCTTGTTTATCGATATGCCACCTTGAATGCGGCCAACTTGATCAGGCTCGGTCCCTCTGGGATTTCATGTGCAAAGCGGGACAGGGACTTCTGGGTTTCCATGGCGGACTCCCGCAATTTGCCGATAGGGCAATTAGGTTGTCTCTCGTTGAGGAAACGCGACCGGTTGCTGCTCGCATAATGGATGCGGGAATTTACATTTTCATCGAGATGACGCGGCACAGGCAAAGTCGGGCTCAATTCAACCCCGAGGAGGACGGATCTCACATATTTGAGGGCTATGATGTGTTTGTCTTTGATGATGCGGTTCTCATCTGGGACGAAGTTGGACAGTGGTCAGGTTGCGAACTCCTTCTCTCACGTCTCATCCTCATTGCACAATTAGGGAGCTTTGCACCATATGCGGATCTACTGGATAGTGCGCTATCGGAGTTTGCGAGAAAGAAGACGACGCTTGTACAAAGCTTAGCGCGGGAAATCATTCGATACGTTTCAACCTTGGCAACATGGATTAGAGACGATGCTGCCCTCCGGGGGAGGTACAGTACTTGGGCTTGCGAGACAGCCCGAGAAATGTTTGGAGAAGATGATGATCTTACAAAACGCTGTGTCGAGACTTTGGAGAACATCAAGACCTGGAGGACAAAGACGCCCTCATGGATCGAGAAGCTATCTCTACGCCACTTTCGCAAACGATTGCGGAATGGGGAGAATTAAGTTCAACTTTGGTCCCAGTCATCCATAAATTGAATACGCAAATCTTTACGATGTGGAAACATTGTCCACGCCATACAATGCAAGTAGTGACATCTGACTTTCACGAGCCTCACGTCTGAGATGATGTGGAGAAGATTCGTTGACCGTAATCGGCTGCACGGAGGTTGCAATTCTCACCAACTGCTGCATCTCACACTGCTTCAAATGGTCCCGCAACAGGAGGGGTTTGCAATGCCAGTCTGAAATGGGCGAATCACCGTGTTCCATGCAATAATTCTTCTTGGAGGATTTCTCCCACAAGATGATCAATGTACAACTCAAGCTAGCCTTCCTGTAAAAACTTTCTCAATCTCGGCCCAGTCCAAATCATCGACTCCCGTCAAAGGGAGTGTCGGGTCATTGAAACTCGAATAGATACCGTCCGCCTCCATGTTGAGATCCAGGAAATTGTTCCCCTTCTCGAAGTCGACTATATCTGACATCACAACTTCGTCGGCCTGAGATGTCCTGTCCATTGCGTCCTGTAGATCACCATAACCAGTGGCGGTCCTATCGACCTCAATCCCTGGATCAGGGACTGCTGAGGAACTTCCTCTGATTCGCTCCTCCCGGGTATATTGTTTCTCGAGATTGGCACCTGAAGGTGCTTCCTCCGATACCGGAAGGTCAGGCCAGATGAAGCTGCAGAACTGCCTAATGTCCCGGAGTCGCTGCTCTGCTGCCTTGTTCCCCGCTCGGGATAGATGGAGAAGGACGTCAACTGCCTGATCCAGTTCAGGGGGCATATTGGCGATGTCTGATACGCCGTCCAGAAACCCGAACATCACTAGTGTCAACGCGGCGGAGAATGTGGCATCCAGGTCGAAGAAGCCGAAACGGGCTGTGAGGAACGCTTTCAGTGAGCTCACGCATCCAAATAATAATACGCCATACATGGGTGAAACAGCAGAAGGTCCTCGTACCAATTTGGCGCTTCTTATCCAGTGCATATAGTATTCTTATGGTTTTGATCGCAGACTCCTTGCTGAGCATACAAAGACGATCAATCACAGGTGGTGTGACATCCAAGGCGGTGTGGGTCGAAGCTGCGGTCACTTTCTCTTTCACTCTCTGGAGTAAGATTGGCCGCGTGCAGAGAATGATGGCCTGGAAGAAGGGAGTCAGCCTGAGGTTTCGGGAGGTTGATGAGCTACTCACCTGGAACAGCATCAGGTAGAGCGACCCGCCCGTCCTGGTCACACACGGGAACGGGCGAGTCAGATCAATACTGTATTCAGGAGGAATGGAATGCCCAGTCTCAAACAAGGACTTGAGGATGTTTTGCACTTTGTGGACCAAGTCTGGCTGGGTAAGGCATGTGTTGCCGTATAGGGCTACAGCGACGCGGGTCAGCCCCCTGGAGAATTACATGCAAAGGAATGGATAACTTACATGTCATGATATCTCCCGTAGTACGAGCGATTCTGACGTTGATAATGATGGCTTGAGGTGAAGGAAAACCCGGGGCATCCTGAGGGAGCTCGGTGGATAGCTGACGGTCGTCAGCGGCCACTGGCAAGCCTAGATCAGCCGAGAATCGTCTACATATTCATCAGTTGAAGATCCTCATGACAGCATGTTTGGTCTGTACCTGTCAAGCATGAACACCGTCCACCATAGTCTTATTCGGTGTGCTCGCTCTGATGGAAGACAGTCTTGTTCGTCGTAAGGCTGAGCACATCCAAGAGTCAGAGCTAATCGTACGGCGATGCCGATCTACAGCCGAAGCAAAGCCGTTAGCAGTAGTCACGGGAACGCCATAGCCTTTTTGATTTCAATCTGGTCTTACATGGAAATATGCTTCGTATTTGCGATCGCGCCACCGAAGATTCAAAGCCACGAGGCTGAGGATCTCGACCCCGATGATGCCATGATCGCTGATGAGATGCATCGGCGGCATGAGGCGCATGGCCTCCGCGAAATAGTCGAGTCCGTGTGGGGTGTCGACTTCTGTATCAAAGTCCATGAGCTTACCCATCGCCATGACTAGTAAATACTCGATGAACCAAACAGAGTTCATCGTTTCTCGTCGCGACGCCTCACTCCGGAACAGCGACGTCATGGTATCGGCAAAGGCTCGAGAGTCAAAGAAGTGTTGGTTCACTCCGAGCCACGTGAGAAACAAGCTCAAGAGATGATGAGACTCTGCTTGCGTTGGGAGGTCGGGAATTGGAGCATTTTGGAGGAACTGCGACAGCCCATGTGATGCTGCTGGCAATTGCAGGAGAGATTTCGGTTGCGGCCTGCCAGGAGGAGGATCTAGGGCCCCATCGCTACGCCTTTGTTGAAGGAGAGACCTGACACGCAGTTCAAACGCGGGACCGGATGCCCTCTCTGTCGGAGCTGTATACTGTCAACAACACGCGACCCCTCTGTGAAGGATTTGACTTACCTGAGCTCGAAGGAGACAACCCATCAACGTTCAGCCCACCACGAGTTGAAGGGGTGCTAACGGGCTGTGATATCGGAGTTGCGCCATGGGTGAATGCGTTGCCTGTGATAGGCGCTGATGAAGAGGCAGAGTCAACTGATGTTTCATCGGGATCGTCGGGGTTGAAGAGAAGCGTACCAGGCGTACTTGCAATACTGTTGATCTGCTGCTCTTGGGCCTTGATGGTAGTCAAAAGGCCTTGCACATAGCTTCGCAATAGTGTTAGTTCGCATGAGTAGCCTGCCTCGGCGTCTCGGGATCGACTTACGTATCCGAATACTTTGCTCGGCCTGGAGCCGAGAATGAGCAGGGGATCTTGTGCCGCAGGCAGGTCCGGCAAGGACAGTCCCCGGAGCATTTAACCTTGCGGCGCCGGCATTGCATGCAGCTTTGATCGAGCTCATGGGCGTTAGCTACGGGAATCATTCGTACGGACCTGGAAAGGAGATTTCTCACGCATTGGCCGACCTTGTCGATGTCGGCTGAGGAGCCATCCTGAAGCTCGGCTTTCTCTGCTCCACTTGCGCAATTGCGCACAGGTCGTATACAGATGAGGCTGCCGAGGAAGCAGGATCTCCGCCGAAACACAGTCAATGTCACAACCGGATTCAATGTTGAGCCAAAAATTCCATTCCCGATTGTGCTTGATAGGATGCATTGCAAATGACGCATCTCTGCAGCCCACCATGCGATAGGTCGCTAACAGTGACTAGTTCTCGGGACTATTGCCGAGCTCGGGTGTTTACCGAATCATTTGAGAACACTCACTGTGTCCTGGCCACAGCCCACAGGACACTCCATTGACACCGTGCTGGGTAATGTAGGTATCGGAAATACCTTTTGCATAATGTGCGCCTAAGAGTAAAATATCAAATAAGACAAAAAAATGAAACAGCGTCCTCTAATATAAGCAACGAAAGGAAAATTGAGGATGAAAAATGCAAAAAAAGAAAGTTCTCCGATACGGGGAATCGAACCCCGGGCTCGGCAGTGAGAGTGCCGGATGTTAGCCACTACACCATATCGGAATGGATACCGTACCGGAAGCTGGCTTCCCGATTCGGATGTGAGATGCGACATCCTAATTTGTTATATGAGTGCTAGGCGAAAGTGGCGATGTTAGTGCGTCTACCCAGCTTTCAGGTTGGCGCGATACATGGTCTACTACACGGATTTCAGGGCTGAGCAACGAAATTCAAAACCAAGAAGAAACTCCTTGACAGACTTGGAGTGACCAATCATTGCCCCCTTTTGCTCAAAGATCATTTTGGTATGGCACGCGATCAATTGTTTGTTCTTCCTACTGTGGGCCGTCCAGACATTTGGGAAAGGCTTAGCCCCGAGCTCCCCGTCGTTGCCGGCCTCCCCGTCCTCCGCGACGTAGCGAGCTAAGATCCCCACCCTTGCACTCCACGATTCTCATCGGTCCACGACAGAGTCAGGTCCTACGGCAATCAATTGGGTCGGCCGGTCCTGGAAGCTACGGATCTGCCTTTCAGACTCCAGACTGCTCCAGATGGAGGGGTCTCTCCTGCAAGGGCCCATTGTTGATTGCGGGGCGACTAAGGCCGCACCGATAGCATGAGCAGCACGCCTCCCGTCCGACACGCGGAACAGCGCGGCTTCAGTTGTTTTCTATCTTTTTTTTTGCTCGTCAAATAAATATTCTACACTGCCTTGCTTACCTCGAGCTCGTGAAGAGAAGTGACGTCCCAGGACCTTCCGATCGATCACATCTGCGTAGAGTTAGCCAGGCCTCCGATCTGTGGGATCAGACCAAGATGTCCGCCACCAAGCGTCCCAACTTCCTGGTCATCGTCGCCGACGACCTGGGCTTCAGCGACACCGGCCCCTTCGGATCAGAGATCAAGACGCCTGCGCTCGACAGGATAGCAAAGGAGGGTGTGCGCCTCACAAACTTCCACACCGCGTCAGCATGCTCGCCCACAAGGTCTATGCTCTTCTCGGGCAGCGACAACCACATCGCCGGGCTTGGCCAGATGGCTGAGCACATGGGCAACAGGGAGCTCTTCAAGGATAAGCCCGGCTACGAGGGCTACCTGAACTTCCGTGTCGCCGCGCTTTCCGAGATCTTGCAGGATGCCGGATATCTGACCATGATGTCTGGCAAGTGGTGAGTACTAGGCTCCCTGTTCGCAGAAGGTCTGCGCATATTGATTGACACCTACCCACAGGCATCTCGGCGCCGCAAAGGAGCATGCGCCGTGCTCGAGAGGCTTCGACAAGGGCTTCGTCTACCTGCCGGGAAGCGGCAACCACTACAACTACGAGCCGCAGTTCAAGGAGGGCCAGCCGAGGCCGTCCCTGGCCGTCGCCGACCCCAAGACCTTCTGGATGAGGGACGGCGTCTACCTCGACCGCCGCACGGAGCTGCCCGAGGACTTTTACTCCACCAAGACCTTCACGGACGAGCTGATCAACTACCTGAACACGAGGACCGACGAGGAGAAGGAGAAGCCCTTCTTCTCGTACCTGGCCTACACGGCGCCCCACTGGCCGCTGCACGCGCCCAAGGAGGTGATCGAGAAGTACAAGGGCGTCTACGACGACGGCCCCGCCGCGCTGCGCAAGAAGCGCCTGGAGCGCATGATCGAGCTGGGCCTCGTGCCCAAGGACGTCGAGCCGGCGCCCATGGTGGGCCTGCTCGACCCGGAGTGGGAGACCATGACGGCCGAGGAGCGCGCCCTCTCGGCGCGCAAGATGGAGACCTTCGCCGCCATGGTCGACGTCGTGGACCAGAACATCCAGCGCGTGCTCGACGCGCTCGAGGCGTCCGGGGAGCTGGACAACACCTTCATCGTCTTCATGTCGGACAACGGCGCCGAGGGCACCCTGCTCGAGGCGCTGCCCATGCTCGGCGGCGCCACGAGCCTCGGCGCCCTCATCGAGACGCACTACAACAACGAGCTGGCCAACATCGGCAACCGCGACTCCTTCACCTGGTACGGCGCCTCGTGGGCCTGCGCCTCCATGGCGCCCTCGCGCGGGTTCAAGACGTGGATCACCGAGGGCGGCATCCGCTGCCCCTGCCTCGTGCGCTTCCCGCCCGTCGTCGCCGGCGCCGCCCGCGGCACCCACACCAACACCTTCACGACCGTCATGGACGTCCTGCCCACCTTCCTCGAGCTCGCGGGCGTCGCGCACCCGGCCCCGTCCTTCCGCGGGCGCGAGGTCGTGCCCGTGCGCGGCAAGTCGTGGGTCGGCCACCTGCGCGGCGCCGACTACGCCGCCAGCCCGGCCGTGCACGACGAGGACACAGCCGTCACGGGGTGGGAGCTGTTCGGCCTGCGGGCCATCCGCGAGGGCAAGTGGAAGGCCATCTACATGACGCCGCCGCGCGGCAACGAGCAGTGGGAGCTGTACGACATGGAGGCCGACCCGGGCGAGATCCACGACAGGGCCGGCGAGGAGCCCGAGGTGCTCGAGCGGCTCGTGCAGCACTGGAACGTGTACTACAACGAGGTGGGCATGTTCGACCCGGACGTCACCTTCCACGTCGTCAAGGACAAGAGGGTCGAGGTCGCGGCGTAGGTAGCGGGTAAGGGAAGGCATTTGGCATAGCAGTAGAGAAAGCATATAGAAATGTGAATTTTGCAAAAAAAGAGATCATCTTGCCGGACCGGATTCTTCAGCAATCATTCAGGCAGACATTTGTCTATCATCGATGGGGGCGCAATTCCTTTTGATTTTGATTCTTTTTATCTATCCCAGACGACTAGCTGCGCTTTACAAAGCGGCAATGCACTCAATCTCGACCAGGACCTTCTTGGGCAGCTCCTTGACGGCGACGCAGCTGCGCGCGGGCTTGTGGGCAAAGTACTTGCCGTAGACCTCGTTGACGGCGGCAAAGTCGCCCATGTCAGCGAGGAAGATCTGGGCAGTGTGTGTCAGTAATGAGAACGTGTTCGCACCACGTAACTTCGCACCACGTAACTTCGCACCACGTAACTCCCACGGTGCTCAGAGGAGAAGGGAAATCATCTCTCTTTTGGTTACTCACGTTGACCTTGACGACCTTGGGGAGCTCAGTGCCGCAGGCCTTGAGGGCGAGGGTGATGTTCTTGCAGACCTGGTCGGTCTGCTCGGCGGCGCCGCCGGGGACGACGTCGCCGGCCTTGGTGATGGGGATGTTGCCCGAGAGGAAGGCGAAGCCGCCGGCCTTGACGGCGTGGGACTGGAGGGATCGGGTTAGCGTCGCGTGTCTTTCCCCTGTGCTATCCTCTCGGCAATTGGAGGCCGGACCGCCGAGACGGAGACGGAGACGGAAGGTGGCTGAATGGCAGTGGGCAGCACCAGAGTGATGAGTGAGAGGTGGGATGACGTACGTAGGGGCCGAGGGCGGCGGGCAGCTCGTCGCTGACGACAGTCTGGATGGCGTTGGACATGGTGATCGCTGCAGCGTGGAATTGACGGCGTGCTAGTAAAGGAAGAGGAGCTCGGCGTGGGATTGCGGTCAAGACGGCGCGACGTAGCATTCTCTTCTTTCGAGATACCTTGTCTACTCCTAGGTTTTGCGATGGGCTCAAGGTCAACAAATAGCTATCTCGGGAGGGGACCCCGCATGGCCGAGATCGGCTTAAGCCGGAGTCAGGTCTTGCCGACCCGACTGAGCATCCAACGTCAACTGGATCCAGCGCGGAATACCGATTGATTGGCCTGTCATTGCGCTGTGCTTTGCGTTGGCGCCCGCTGAAAACCGGGCCAAGCCGCCTGAACGGATCGAGCTGGCATCCCGATTTTCTTCTCCGCAGCAAACCAAGACCGGCCATCTCCCGTCGTGCCGCTCACAAAACTACTCTTCATTCTCAGATGTTAGGCGATCACTGATCCTGATCATCAAGAGATAGGGCGAATCCTTCAGCCCTTTCAGTCGATCGCTGAGTTAAAGAAGCGGATATGGGAGTGAACATCTTGGGGATAGGTACCTATTCTGGGGAAATCGGACCTGGGCGTATCAAGGCACCCGTGGAGTGAGAAGGGCGGCCTGCGTCCTGGCACATCTGCATGCCTGATGAGTTCTATTGAAACGAAGGCTCTCTCGAGTGTAAGCAAGGACCTGTTTGTAAGGATTGACAACTACCCCAGCCAGCCACTTGGGTCTCGCGGTCAGCTTCACCTGTAAGCTGTGATACGTCGGACTTTAGAAACCTCCACTGTGAATCAGCCAAGATCTTGTCTCTAGAGGTGTGGACCCCGCACTTTACTGGCTCGCACTCGCACTTTAGAAATGACCGACGCTCATCTCGCACCTTAGTTTGGTGCGAGATCATTGACCAGGCTGATCCGGAACGTTCCAAGGCCAGTCGCTGTAAGACAGCCTGCATGTTGGCAACTTCTCAGACTCATTGCTTGCTGCTCGGATTCTTCATGTAGCGCTCACGATCCGTGTTCGACACAATCTTCAATGCTTTGGGCAACTTACGCGAACGATGTCCTCGGTGAAGACCAGCAAGCCAGCCAGGGTCTTGGCATGTGCTCTGTGCAAGCAGCGCAGGGTGAAGTGCAGTCGCACTTTTCCGTGTACGAACTGCGTCCGGGCCGGGGTGGCCTGTCATCCGCCGACGGCTCACCAGCGCCGTCGTCGGTTCGCCGAGCGCGAGCTGCTCGACCGTCTTCGTCAGTATGAGGGGCTGCTTAGGCGAAACAACATCCCCTTCGAACCCTTGCACGGCGGGCCTTCTGCACCTCTCTCTACTGCTCCTGATAGCACTCACCAACATGGCGACGACGATCTGCATTTTGCCTTGACAAAGCAGGATGCTGATACTACACCCAAGAGCCAAGAGCCGATGTGAGTCTCCTGTGTTGCCAACGCGTGACTCCTGCGCAAGACTAATACCCTCTCCGCAGAGATATTTGGCAATCCATCAAACGAGTGGTAAGGATCCCATATGGGATCTCTATGCCATCCGCGACTGACGCTAGTTGGGTAGGCCTTGATCAAAGATGATGAGGGCGACAGTGATAGTGATGGAAGCAGCTTCGAGCATGTTGATCAGAGCGTCAAAGAAGCGGCCCTCGCCAACGACCATCTTCTCTTCGGCGCGCCCAATCCAAGCTTTAATCTGGCCGCCTGCCATCCGAATCATCGACACATTTTCAGGCTCTGGCAGATCTACTTGGACAATGTGAACCCGCTGCTCAAAGTCACGCACACTCCCACCTTACAACCTATGATCATCGAGGCTATCGGAGACATGGAGAGCATCAGTCCTTCTATGGAGGCGCTGATGTTTAGCATCTACTGTGTGGCCGTTCTCAGTCTTGATGATGACGAATGCCACGCTGCTTTTCAAACACCAAGGGAGACTCTTCTAGGAAGCTATCAAGTAGCTTGCAAACAAGCCCTGCTGAAATGTTCTCCTTGGAGATCTAACAACCGCGACGCCCTGACGGCACTGTTACTCTATCTGGTACGTATCTACCCTGCCTAATGTGCTATCCATATAGTTACATAGAGTTCTCATCATTCTAATTTGTTCCAGGTGTCTCTCGGCAATCAGGTTGAGCCTCGCTCATTATCATGTATGCTTACGGTGGCGGTCCACATTGCCAAACGAATGGGCATGCCTTACGAGTCGAGCAGCGGTGCCCCAGACGGTGACGCACTCGGTCATGAGATGAATCGGAGGCTGTGGTGGTGTCTGGTTATGTTCGAGCACCGGCTCTGCGAGATCACAGGCCAGGACAAGTCTACTTCGCTGACCCCAAACTGGAACTGCCATGTCCCCTTGAACCTCAACGACTTTGAGATGCAGGCTGGTGTCAAGACCCCACCCGCTCCAAATGAGAATGTTGCCACTGAAGCCATGTTTGTCGTCGTGCGATCGGAGCTGGCCGACTTTGTGCGCCGCAGCGTCTCGCACCTTGAAGTCATCGGTGGGAGCCCCTCGCCGGACGCGGTCGCTAGGACCAAACGCAAGGGCGGCGAGCTCCAAGTCTTGGAGACAATGTTGGAGGACAGGCATCTCAAGCTATGCAACATGGAGATCCCGCTCCACTTCATGACCGTCTGGGCAACCCGGAGCACCATCGCCAGGAGCCGGCTAACCGAGTACTACCTGAAGTGGCTAGGCCCGGCCTCGGAGAGCCCGACCAGCGAACAGCACAGCATCGCCGACGGGTGGGCCATCCGCATGCTCGAGAGCGACACGCAGATCAGGACCTCCCCTCTCACCAAAGGCTTCCTCTGGCTCGCCGAGGCCGGCTACTCCCCCGTGCTCACCTACTTCCACGTCCTGCACAGCCTGATCAAGCGGCCCGGGGACGAGCTCGCAGACGAGCTGTGGGGCGCCCTGTGCGACAACTACGAGGCGCTCATGGACGGGCCGAAACACCACCGCACGCGCATCATGTTTGCCCTCAAGTTCACGCGCCTTACGCTCCAAGCGTGGCATGCCCGCGAGGCCCACTCGAAGGGCAAGAATAGCCCGTCGGGTCCCCCACCTCGCCTTGTGGTGGACGCCCAGGCTAGGGATGCGCAGGCGAGCCTGGGCCGCGGCCGGTCGTCGGCGGCACAGCGGACGAGCCCCGGCGGGCAGTCATCCGGCTTGACACCCAACTTTGGCATTACGCCAGGTAGCAGCACAGGCATGTCGTCCCTGTTTCCCTCACCCACGGACATGGGCACCGGCCAGCTTTATGGATCTTCCGGGTCGAGCTTCGGATTCCCGGCATCCGCGGGGCTCATGATGGACATGCCGGGACAAGGCTGTGCCGGCATCAACATGGATCAGTTCTGGACTGGAGAAGGCTTTAAATGGATATAACCACTACGCTGGGAACGGGTGACCGAACCTATTCGGCCGGCCTACTGGTTGTACAACATACTCGTTTGCAATTCCCTCTTCCTCTCGTCTCTTCATACGCGTGGAAAGTGTGGATAAGCAGCACGCGTCAACCATTATCTCAAAAGCAAAAAAATGGGTTCGGCCTCTCCGATACCATGGCTTCGGTGATGAATTATCCCGATCGAGTATTGGTGCCACACATCGGGCTTAAGTGGTCAGGCGTCGTTCAGTGACGCATGAGGCGAGGCCAAACAACTATATCAAAATGGCTCTGAATTTCTTGTGCAGAAGTAATCTAGGTCATTATTCTCTCGTGTAAAGCAAAGGAAGCAAAATCACTGCAAGCTAGTGACAATGTCCAACGCATCTGCGGCCACCAACGGAGCGCCGACGTTCTTCGCTGTCGGAGACAAGCGCGAATTTGACCCAGAGAACTGGACCCCGAAGTCAAATGGCAACTCGAACAACAACAACAACACGGCTAACAAACACGGAGAAGCCTTTGAATTGCCAGAGCGTGATACAGATACTGGAATCAAGGTTCTCATCATCGGTGCCGGGTTCGCCGGGCTGACCGCCGCACTAGAGTGCTGGAGGAAGGGCCACGAAGTGGTCGGCATCCTAGAACGCAATGAAGGGCCCAACTATAGTGGTAAGGCTTCCTTCGAAGCTTGGCAAGGTTTTCTTTTACTAATCCGGAGCATGATGCTCAGGTGACCTCATCATCATCCAGCCCTCTGCACTGGAGATGATGCGGTACTGGCCGCAGATGCGCCGCGACCTGCAGCACGACAAGGTCGTGGCCGGTACCTACTACTACCGCCACGACGGCGAGCTCATCGACGGGCCTTCTGTCCCCAACTTCAATGCCCCGGAGTTCGTGGCCGAGCGCGCCAAGAGACACCCCGAAGGGTTCCCCGAGGCCGGGGCCGTGCAGATCCGCAGAAAGTTCTACCGCATGCTGCTCAAGCAGGTCGCGTGCCTGGGCCTCAGAGTCGAGTACGGCCAGCGCGTCGAACGGTACTATGAGGATGACGACGCAGGGGAGGCAGGCGTCGTGCTGGCAGACGGCTCGTCCCGCGCAGCCCACGTCGGTAGGTTGAATTCACCCGCGCTGCGTCATCATTTCTCGGGTGGTACATGCCAGCTAACCCATGCCTCCCCCTCCAACCAGTCGTGGCAGCCGACGGCATTCGCTCGCGCTCGGAGCAATTGATGTCGGGCAAAAGCGACTCGGGCATGGAGCCCAGCGGGATGTCGGTCTACCGCACCGCGTTCCCGCTCGAGTACGCCCTCAGGGACGAAATGGTCCGCGCGCGCTGGCAGGGCCGCCACACGTACGAGTTCTGGATGGGCTCGGGCATGCACATCGGGCTGTACATGTCGGACGAAGTGGCCGCGCTGGGCATCACCCCGCGCGACGAGTTCCTGGACCCCGACAAGCTCCCGCGCAGCGAGAACTGGGACCCCGAGGTCGACCCCGACGAGGTCATCGCCGTCATGCGCCGGGCCATGGCGTCCGCCGCCGACAAGTCCGACTCTGCGTGGCACCCGGTGCTCGAGGCCCTGGTCCGCACCGCCCCGAAGGGCAGCCTGATCCACTGGCCCCTGCTCTGGCGCAACCTCAAGAGCGACTGGGTCTCGGAGAAGACGGGGCGAATCGTCCAGATCGGGGATTCGGCGCATTCCACCGTCCCCGCGTCTGCCGCCGGCGGGACCCTGGCTCTCGAGGACGCCGTCACGCTGGCCACATGTCTCCGACTCGCGGGCGTCGGCGACGTAGCCCTCGCCAACCGGGTCTACAACCTGCTGCGGTACGAGAGGGCGAGCTGCACCCAGAAGGTGGCTTTTGTGAACGCCCAGACGCTGGGCCACACCACTGACTGGGACGCCCTGCGCAAGAATCCGGAGAAGGCTCGCATTCGGTACCCTAAATGGCTGTTCCGCCACGACCCGGAGGCGTATGTTTCGGAGAAGTGGTCTGAGGCCTCGGAGCATCTGAAGAAGGGGACCAAGTTCCAGAATACAAACATTCCGCCTGGTCATACTTTCAGTCACTGGACCATTCAGGACATCCACAAGCAGATTGCAGAGGGGAAAAGAGTTCAGGATCTTCTTGACGGTGATTGGTCTTGAACGATATAGTTGGAAGTAGGGATCAAGGCATTGGGCACATCTTGCTAGACTACTAAGACACTAGATACTCTTGTGATATGCTTAGAATATGAACTGCATTTCGTAATCTTGTTAGAGTGCGACCGACGGAGTGAATGGGATGTACTGCCCCCATGGCGTCCGCGCGAGCCATTCATTTGCCATAATGTCGAAATTGAAGTTATCCACTTCCAGCTCGAAAGAATTAGGGAGATCAACTCCTCCATCCTGCGGAACAGGAGTTGTTGTACCCTTTCGCAACGCCATCGCCTTGGCTCGCAATGAAGCCAGTACAGCTCCTTTTGACCCAACCCCACCAACGAGGCTGTCGCTGTGCTCAGCTGCAAAGACCTCATCCACGATGCGCCATGCCCGATCTACGTGTGACCCTTCCGGTTTCACACATAGATGCCACAAGACGTACATAGTTATATCGTACTGTGGGAAGGCTCTCTTCGCCCATCTGAACGGCGACAAGAGGTCGTTGTCGGCCAAGAGTTGAGGTTCAAGTATCTCCAGTGCCTGTACTAGGCTGTCCTCGGTAGCAATGTTTTCTAAGCATCTGCGGTTTTGCAGAGCTAACCACTGTTGCCTTGAGAAGAAGTCGAACTTGTTCAGGAGGTGGAGCGAGCAGGTCGACGTCATTCGCTGGCACGGCACGACAGCGTTGCAATGCTCTATTCGTTGGATGATGCTAGCTTTGGCCTTATTTATGATTTGTATGCGGATCTCTTCACCAGGAAGTGGATTCGAAGAAGAGCCTGCAGCACTTCCAAGCTCCTGTCGTGCCAGGGCAAGATCGATCTGGACTAGCGAGAAAGTCATGGCCGTCCAGCCGGCCTTTTCCGGAGGGAGTGACTTCAAGTCTGGGGATAGCTGAGCATCATCTACGTTGAGTGGGATGTCGACATCGCGTCCTAAGGTAGTAGTCTGATCCAGACCATAGTCTTCACTGGAGCGGCTGTCGCGGGTAACAAGGTTCCACCAAAGTCGTCGGCGAACTTCAGAGAGAAACGGAGACAGCCCAAGTAGTTCCCCATTGCGGTGAAGCCCAAGTGATTGCGCTATACGGATAGCGAAACCGTTGAGGATCCAAAGCCCTTTGCCTCGATTGTGCACTCGCAGAGCGGACTGGATATTGATTAGCTGAACTGTATCTAAGAAGATGTGATATTGTACTAACAAGATAGATTGCCAAAGCTTGTAGGCCCACGACATTCGGCTTATTGAGAAAGTCTGCCTGGGAAAGTGACTGTTCTAGCCCAAGCTTCAGGTCTAGTAGTTGTGAGGCCTTATCGCGACCCAAGATTGCGCGAGCCTCGGCGCCATCCAGACTCACTAATGATGCGAAGTAGACAGCATAGCACAATGCAAGGTCGTATAGAGGCGATGAACTAGGCTCGTCAATGACCGAGTAGACTTTGATTTCGTCAGTTGGGATATGCAGAAGCTTTAGGCCCAGAACGCCTTCGACATTGCTCGTGTATATATTCCAGAGGCTTATTGCGATCGGCGTTGGCGGATGGAGGCTGCATGGTGGCAATGAGGGAATCGGCGAGGACAGAATACCGCGAGCATCGAAAAGCAATGCCGACGGCGCCAGTGGTAACTCTTGCGTAGAACTAGCGGGCGTCTTGTCGGTGTACTGCTCCTCCAAGATCTGTTAGAATGCATCACTTGCTGGCAAAAGCTGTTTGTCTCACTTCGATGACCCGACATAGGAGTGTCTCGTTGTAGTATTGGCTCGATCCCCCCTGCTGTAGCAGCACATCTTGCTTGCAACCGATCCTCTCGTCGACCGCGATTCTTCGTATAGAGCAACACATATTCGTCGTGCCCGTATGCGAAATTGATTCAGGCGAACTAGACTGCCAGTTCACAACAGCCAACTTGGCTGTTGCCTCCGCCAGACTTTGCTCGAGGTAAGCGATGCGTGCAGCTTTGTCCTTGATGATAGCCTTGCGCGTGCGTCTTACACGAGGGCCTCGCGGCGGGTATGTGCACGCAACGCCGGACCGCGCACACGATGAACAAGTCTCTTGCTTATCACAGCGTATCTTCTTCCGACTGCAAGTATAACAAGACCTGGGCATCCATTCCTCGGCTCGCGTATTGGATCTGGCCGGCACGCTATCCCCGCCATATTCCAGTGTCTGTTCCCGATTGTCCGGGCACTGATCGATCTGATAGCCAGAATCGCTATTCATTTTCGACATGATTCTTTCGTCATCTGGAAAGAGATTGCGGTCGCCCTCGCTCTTCCGCCCAAATGGGGGAGAGGAGAAATTTGGACGGATTTAAAAGTATGGGTTTTGGGACCGGAACCCTGCGATCGACCGGAAATAAAGCTACATATCTCCATGCTCAGAGATAGTTCGAAACACCAGCTAGATTGGTAGACTAGTACATTGCCAGACACATCCAAACATAGCTAAGGTGATAAATGAGGGCAATTTAAGTCCGGCTTCAATGGCTATGAGAACTGCAATACCACGCACCTAGCTTGATGATGGCTAGACCATTACCTCAGAAGAGCAAGGTATATATACCGTCATGGAGAATTCGTTCCTCAGACATGCTTGATCAAATCATTGAGTCCTTCTCAAGGAATTCTTCATCATGGATTCTATAGACGCTGCGATTCCCGCCACCCACAAGGCATTGCTGCTCAATTCAACTCGCGACCCCTACGACATCGCCGTCGTCCAACGGCCGACACCAAAAGCAGGCCCTGGAAGCGCAGTGCTACGTGTCTTAGCCGTTGGTGTGCTTACTTATGCAGGCAAGGTCTACAGTGGCAGGAAACCGTACCCATATCCCACCCCTCTCGTGCCGGGACTTACCTCTATCGGTCGAGTCTCTGCTGTTGGGCCGGATGCCACTGTTCTCAAACCTGGTCAGCTTGTGTTCTTTGACTGCTTCATAAACGGCCGGGATAGCCCAGAGGCGCGGTGCCTCTCCGGCCTCAGTGCTGGCATGAACGCCGCCAGCAATGTCTTGCTTGAGGGCGAGTGGCGCGACAGCACTTTCGCCGAATATGCCAAGGTGCCATTGGAGAACTGCCACCTTTTGAACGAGGCTCGGCTGTGCGGAAGCCCGGCTGATGGTGGTCTTGGCTACACAATCGAAGACCTCGCCTTTCTCTTCTACATTTCTGTCCCCTTTGGTGGACTTCGCAGCGTCAACGTCCAGGCCGGTGAGAAGGTTATCGTCACTCCCGCCACGGGCGCCTACGGCAGCGCCGCTGTACTTGCTGCCCTGGCTATGGGAGCACAGGTCATCGCGATGGGCCGGGATGCTGCAAAGCTCGAAAAGATCAAGGCATATGGCCCCAAAGGGAGAATCAGAACTGTTCTCAACACCGGCGATATGGATGCCGATATCAAAGAGCTTACACGAGACGGCCCAGCGGATGTGTTCTTCGATATTTCACCGGGGAAGGCTTTCACCAGCACACACTTCAGGAGCTGCATCCACTCGCTTCGTCTCGGAGGGCGAGTTAGCATGATGGGTGTTCATGATGGCCTCCCGATGCCCATGATGCACATGCTTATCAACGATATCACTCTCAAGCCAAGGTGGATGTACTCTGTGGAAGACATGAGGGTGATGATCCGGCTGCTTGAGGCTGGATACCTAAGCCTCCGCGGCATCAGAACAGTAGGGACATTTCCGTTGGAGCAATTTTCACAAGCGTTTGACGCAGCGGCTGAAATGGCTGGACCATGCGTGCAGGTACTCATCACTCCTTAGATATAACGAAACAGTATCATTAGTCCAGATTGTCGATGACGGCTTAGTCCCTAGTAGCTAGCTTCTAGATAAAATTGTATGTCTTTCTCATTCAAGCTGCTCCTCCATCCAGTGTGATGACTTTGCCGTTAACCCACTCGGCCTCCCTGCTGGCCAGAAAGCCCACGACACGGGCCACATCCTCGGGGAATCCATTTCGGTGGAGAGGAGACGCGAAAGCAGCCATCTGCTGCCGCTCCTCGGGCGTATACTTCTCGCCGTCGGGGATGTAATGCTGCGACACGGCGTGAAACATGTCCGTCACCGTTCCGCCAGGAGCCACGGCATTGACAGTGATCTTCTTGTCGCCGCAATCCTTGGACAGAATGCGAACGAAGGAGTCAATGGCGCCCTTGGACCCGGAGTAGAGAGAGTGGCGGGGCACACTGAAGTCCTTGGAGGTGTTGGACGAGGTGAGGATGATCCGACCTCCCTCGCGCAGGCAGCGGTACGCCTCGCGCGCGACGAAAAACTGCCCACGTGTGTTGAGGCTGAAGACGCGGTCGAACTCCTCCTCGGTCACCTCCTTGAGGTGCCCGAAGCTGACGACGCCCGAGTTGCTGACGACGATATCGAGCGGGCCGAAGATGCCGACGGCCTCGTCAAAGAGCTTGACAGTCTGAGGCACCTGACGCACATCGGCTTTGATGGCGACGGCGTCGGTGCCGAGGTCCTTGATCTCGCGCACGACCTTCTCGGCCGACTCGGACGAGTTTGCGTAGTTGACGACGACTTTTGCGCCCAGCTTGGCCAGATGAATTGCAATCGCAGCACCGATTCCGCGACCGGAACCTGTCACCAAGGCGACCTTGCCCTCTAGGCGGCCGGGGATATATGGGGTGGCCATAGTCGCTTAGCAAAGAGGGTATAGGAGAGGTAAGTTGATGATTTGTTACTGAAGGGTAGTTATGGTAGTGATTTTGTCGATGATCAATCAATAACAGTGGTCAATTTCTACAGCTGTGCAAGATGAAAGATTGCACAAGATTGCACACGGCGTATTACCTTCGGTGCCGGGATGAAGCCGGAATCGGTGCCCGATGCTTTCGGGGCAAACCCGGGCCAATTCGCCCGCGCGTGCAGTTCGAGAACAGAGAACCCCAGCATGTTTCCAAACTTTAGAGTAATCAGCATTCCGAGATGCAATCACTGACCTGCCCCAGCACCAACATCGAACTTTCTACCACCTAACCATTTCAAAGTCATATCATTATGGGATCCACTGTGCCACGGTGCGAAGGTCAGTCCAGTATTTACTCTCTAGCGGTCAGGTGGAAACAATGACGGAATTTGCTGAGAGAGATAGCGACAGATGTCTTAGGCTGTCAAGCTGCTGTCTTCGAGTGGGCTGAGAGCTTCGACACGAAGGACTGGTCTCGGCTGGGAAAATGCGTGGCTCCAACTCTATACGTGCGTAATCATGGCCAGCTAAGCCAGTCCAACGCTTGTACGGCATGACTGACCGGCAGGTGATTGTCCAGATTGACTACCGCGATGTGATGGGTATGCTTTGGGAGGCCATGCCGGCTGAAGAATTTGTACAGATGGCATCGAGCCCCAGGTTCCTCGGCAATGCGCGCATCAAGACACAGCACTTCATTGGGGCCGGCAAATGGATCTCCGAGGCCGAGGACGAGATAACGGGCTTGCATCAGATGCGTGTCGCTCACCAAAAGTATAAAGACGATGATTTGACCGAGGTTCTCTACAAAGGTCACGCTCATGGCAAGGCCACTGTGAGATATCGTAAGGTTGACGGGATTTGGAAATTCGCCGGGCTTACGCCTGACATTCGTTGGGCTGAGCACGACTACGATAAGATATTTCAAGAAGATTAGCCGTCAGCCTGGCTGGAAACCAGCTTACATCTGCTTGGCTTGCATCAAAGAAATCGCCGAGACGTGTCTCGCAGTGGACTTACAGGTCTAAGGGCTTTGGGGTATTATGATTATGTTTCATTGTCTAGGCGAGCCGTTGCCAAGCATCTGTTATTTCAAGACAATGTGACACAAATAGGCTATCCCAGTGAACGTCCTTTTGCACATGCGTGATCGTTTCTGTAATATGGACTTCACTTCAACGCGACTGAGAAAGATCTAGATTTGTTTATTAACATTGGAGGCTTTATTCCCGGCTCATAGGAAACATCAGATCTTGGAGCATAGGTATTGTTGGCTACTAGAATTGCAATTGCATATAGAATATCGATGTTCAATCTCAGGACTCAACAAACATGCACCCGGAGTCCGACCCTAATCGTCGACCAACTCCGCCGAACGCCACAATTTACAGAAAGAAGCCGCCGTGTACACTAAGCTTGCACCTCAACTGCTTCCACGGTAAACCACTTTTTGACCCCACCCCGAATCTCGAATGCCACGTTGCCATCCTCAGCCAACTTCCGCAGTACCTCTTCTGTGAACGGTTCAAGTGCTCTTTGCCGAATCACTTCGTCGAGGTTACCGTGCATGGTCGCCACCAATTGCTTGACGGTGACGCTGCCCTTGCCACGGCCTCCAGCGGCCTTTTCCTCCTGCTTGATCTGTTCGAGAGTCTTGCATATCCGCCTCTCACGCCGGACCTTCTGGGTCAGCTCACCCTCAATCTTGGCCGGGAGGTCCTCGATGACAACGCCGTGGGCTGGATAGCCCTTCTTGCAGTTGTGTGACTGGATGAGGCGCAGAGTCCCCATCCAGGTACTGAGGTGCTCTACTGCAGCGGTTCCATGTCCCAAGATGTTGTCACCTGTGAACATGGCTTCTTCCTCCTCCAGAACAAAGCACATGTGGTCATGTGAGTGCCCTGGGGCATGGACAGCCCGGATTGTCGCGCCTTCGACCTTGAAGATTTGCCCATCCACAATCGGCTGTTGAGACTTGCTCGGAGTATGCTTGTAAATCTCTGTTGTCAAGGCTGGATACATCCGGATAAGGTCGGGAACACCGCCTGTGTGATCACCATGCCAGTGGGTGAGGAGGACACGACCCAAGGAGAATTTCTCGGTAAGGAGAACATCTGAGACGAGATCAGCCCAGTCTGGGATTCCTTGCCCAGTGTCGATGATGAGTCGCTCCTGTCCTGTGCCGACGATGTAGGTGTTCGTTCCCTGCAAGGTGAACTATTGTTGTTAGTACTAGCCAGCCTTAACATATGAAGTTTCCGTGGCGTTGAGCATACCTTTCCCGGGTTCTGGCCCAGAATACGAATCACCCGAGGGCTGATCTGTTCCACATCTTCAAGAAAAGGCAGGACAGACTGTTGTCCGTCCAAGTAATCTTCAAAAGCACGTATGTCGAGTGCTTTATTGATCTGCTTATAGCCGCCCTTACCAGGAGCCATGATGGAAGAATGCTGTCATGAAGGCTCTGAGTTTGATGATGTGGGAGAGTATGTCACAAAGATCACACTATCGGGGAGGACTGTAAGGAATATGAATCTTCTAAAAGCTCAGCTGCCCTCACCCAATGACACCGAACTCATTCGCCGAAGCCAACGGACCGAACCCGGACAAAAAGATAGGAAAATAATTCTTGCTGACTAAATATTACCCGACTCCATGCATTGTCGGCTGGGACATTGTCAGTAGTTATTTACGGGGAATTTAGTTTTCCGATGCCGCAGTTATCAGGCGAATATTGACCCCTTAAGTGACACAAACCAGGTCTGTCTTACCCGTGTGATAAGCACGCCTCTGTTTCATACTATGGACTGGAATTGCTATATTCCCTAGATATGCGGTGTCTCCTGCTTCCTGTTTGCCTGTGATCTTCTGAGTCTGCATCTCAAGCATCATGGAGTGGGTTGAACCTCGAGCTCCTGAGAAGTCCGACGTGCCATCATCCAGGACTTCAGAGTCTTTCGTCGAGTCCGGCAAGATGAAGGTAGTGTACTTCAGCAACGAGCTACCTGATGACCTCAGGGATCTGCTCCGGCGCCTCCATCTTCATAGCAAGGACAGGCTCTATCCTACGCTTGAACGATTTATCTTCGAGGCGACTTTGGCCGTTCATGAAGAGGTCAGGCTGCTGCCTGCTGCTCTCAAAAGTCTTATGCCCCCATTCGACACTATTTTCAACTTGATCAATCACCCGACGCTTCGACATGGGCCTCTCGGTGGCTCCATCGACGGGGTCCTCCTCAGTTCCCTTCAAATTGCGGCTTTGATAGGGTAAGGCTGCTCTGCTCTACCCTAGCCTTGACTAGCCAACAAACTAACATTTACAGATCTTGCGAGAGCGGCTCTGACAGCGAGTTCGACTTTCACCATATCGATGCGTGTCTTTCAGGCCTAGGTACTGGCCTTCTGACCTCGGTTGCGCTGTCCCTCGCACCATCCTTGGCAGATCTGCCTTTGATTGGCGCCGAGGTCGTCAGAATCGCTTTTCGTCTTGGAGTGCTCGTTGATGAGGTCTCTCAAAACTTGCAATCCCGCCCAACTTCGACCGATGGTGGACCTGGCGATAGCTGGGCCTACGTTGTGCCCGATGTGGATGTGGATGAGGTCCAACATGAGCTCAATTCATACAACGCAACAAAGGTAATACACTATGAGCCTTTCTACTAAGAGGCTTCCTAAGCTAACAGCTTTCAACCCTTTCTAGAACACACCAGAGCCAGCGAAACTCTTTATTAGCGCGCTCAGTCGGACCTCGGTCACTGTTAGTGGCCCCCCGGCAGGTTTGAAGCGACTGTTCCTCATGTCGGACTTTTTCCGCGACCGCAAATCTGTATGTACACTAAAAGACCTCTACATCCTGAGATCTCGCTCTGATTACTTGACAAGGTTGCTCTACCTGTCTATGCTGGATTGTGTCACGCGAGACATGTCTACGGCGAGGAACACTTTGCCAGCATCATCAACATCCGGTCGATGGATGTAGTCGATGCCAAGTTCACTCCGCAGATACCAGTCATCTCTACTAGTACAGGCCAGCCGTATGGTGCAAAGTCAGCCAAGGAGCTCTTTCATGACGTTCTCGAAGAGGTTTTGACACGGCCTATTCACTGGGATGTCGCAGTCAAGGGCATCATTCAGAAGGCGAGGAAGACTACCGCCATCGAATCCGAGATCCAACTGTTCCGAACGTCGTTACCTGCTCAAGAGCTTATGACAGCTATTGAATCTGATCTTCCAGATTTGAAAATGTCGAGCAAAGATCTACTCAAGTGGATCATCAAGCCACCATCCATTCCCATGGGGCCCAGTGGAACGGCCAAAGCCAAGATTGCGATTGTTGGCATGTCGTGCAGAATGCCCGGCGGGGCTACTGATACCCGGAAGTTCTGGGATATCCTCGACAAAGGCTTAGATGTCCATATGAAGATCCCAGCGGACCGATTTGATGTGGACTCGCATTATGATCCGAACTGCAAGCGAATGAACACCAGCTGGACTCCTTACGGCTGTTTCATTGACGAGCCCGGTCTTTTCGATGCTCCGTTCTTCAATATGTCTCCGCGCGAAGCCATCCAGACCGACCCGATGCAGAGACTGGCACTAGTGACGGCTTACGAGGCTCTCGAACGAGCCGGCTTCGTGCCTAATAGAAGTGCGGCCAGCAACCCGCACCGAGTTGGCACATCCTATGGACAAGCGAGTGACGATTACCGAGAAGTCAACACAGCTCAGGAGATCAGCACATACTTCATCACGGGTGGATGCCGAGCCTTTGGTCCAGGCCGTATCAACTATTTCTTCAAATTCTCCGGCCCAAGCTACGATGTGGACACAGCTTGTTCATCAGGGCTGGCAGCCATTCAAGTGAGTAGCACTACTGAGCTGTATGCACATATTCTTGCTAACAGTTTGTAAAAGGTGGCATGCACGACCCTATGGAATGGAGAAGCGGACACAATTGTCGCAGGAGGCATGAACGTCCTGACAAACTCCGATGCCTTTGCTGGGCTCAGCAATGGACATTTCTTGTCCAAGACTCCCAACGCGTGCAAGACTTGGGATGCCGAGGCAGATGGGTACTGCCGTGCTGATGGTGTTGTTTCTTTTGTCCTCAAGCGACTTGAGGACGCAGAAGCGGACAATGACAACATTCTGGGCGTCATCCTAGGTGCAGGGACAAACCATTCTGCCGAGGCAGTCTCCATCACCCACCCCCATGCCGGTGCACAGTCGTATCTAACCAGTCAGATATGCAACCAAGCAGGTGTTGATCCTCTTGATGTTGGATTTGGTGAGCAAACTTAGTTGTCCTTCTTGAAACGCGAATCATTTGCTGACAAACACTCTTACAGTGGAGATGCACGGGACTGGCACACAGGCGGGCGACATGCAAGAGATCCAGTCAGTCACAGACGTCTTTGCACCCTTGGCTAGACGCCGCAGCTCCAAGAACCCCTTGTATATCGGTGCCGTCAAGGCCAACGTGGGTCACGGTGAGGCCGTCGCCGGTCCGACGGCCTTGATGAAGGTGCTGCTGATGCTCGAGAACGAGACCATTCCTCGACACGTTGGCATCAAGAATCAGATCAATCCGGCCTTCCCCAAAGATCTCGACAAGAGGAATCTGCGCATTCCCTTCGAGAAGACAGCATGGCCACGGGTTGCAGAGAAGAAGCGCATTGCAGTGGTGAACAACTTCAGTGCTGCAGGCGGCAATACCAGCATTCTTCTCGAGGAAGCCCCCCTGCGCGAGCCGGTCACGGAAGTGGATCCCCGGCCATCGCACTTGGTCATCGTCTCTGCAAAGGGCAAAATATCTCTCAAGGGCAACTTGGAGCGTCTGATATCCTATGTCGAAGCCAACCCAGATGTGTCGCTGTCCGATCTCGCTTACACGACTACAGCAAGGCGCCACCACCATAACCATCGAGTGGCCGTGGTCGTTTCCGATGCTGGCCAGTTGAACAAGCAGCTCAACTCCTATCTCAAGTCGGTGGAATCACACAAGCCTATCTCCGCAACGGGTGCACCCCCGATTGTATTCGCCTTTACTGGCCAGGGCGCCTCTTTCCCGTCGATGAACCTAGAGCTGTTCCGCGATTCGCCATTCTTCCGTTCCCAGCTGGTGCATCTTGATGCTCTCGCACAAAGACAGGGGTTCCCATCTTTCATTCCCGTGCTTGACGGCAGCCATGCCCAGACTCATGTGCATCGGCCAACGGCTACCCAGCTCGCCCTGGTCTGTAGCGAGATCGCCTTGGCGAAGTACTGGGAGTCGCTGGGAATCAAGCCAGATGTCGTCGTCGGCCACAGCTTGGGAGAATACGCTGCGCTTCATGTTGCTGGGGTCTTGTCGGCAAGCGACGCCATCTTCCTTGTGGGACGTAGAGCAACTCTTCTCGAACAGAAGTGCCAAGTCGGAACCCACAAGATGCTTGCTGTGCGAGCATCCCTTGCACAAGTGCAGGAGAGCATTACCGATCTACCTTATGAAATCGCCTGCATCAATGGACCGAAAGACACCGTGCTTAGCGGTACCCTGGAGGAGGTCAACGCTTTGGCCGAGGTGCTCCAGGGTGCCGGCCATAAGTGCTCGGTTCTCGATGTCGCATTTGCCTTCCACTCGTCTCAGACTGATCCTATCCTCGACGAATTTGAAGAGGCTGCCACCTCGGGCGCATTATTCCAGCCACCCAATCTGCCCATTATCTCGCCTCTTCTCGGCAAGGTCGTCTTCGATGAGAAGACCGTCAATGCCAACTACTTGCGGAGAGGCACGCGGGAGACGGTCAACTTCTTGTCAGCTCTCACTACAGCGGAGAAGATGCACACTATCGACGAGACTATGGTGTGGATCGAAATCGGTCCTCACCCAGTCTGTGTCAACTTTGCCAAGTCCACTCTGTCGGCTGTCAGTCTCACAATACCCTCGCTACGCAGGGGCGAGGACAACTGGCAGACGCTTTCACACAGCATGGCACTCCTTTACAGTGCAGGCCTTGACTTGAACTGGAACGAGTTCCATCGTCCGTTTGCTGGCCATCTCCGCCTCCTGGACTTGCCGACCTATGCCTGGAACGCCAAGACGTACTGGATGCAGTACATCGGAGACTGGGCCCTTACGAAAGGCAATACTTTCTACGACGAAGAGAAGGCTCTTCAAGCTCCGGCTGCGGGTGCCGGCAAGCCACCCTCCAGTATCAGAACGTCTACTGTTCAACAGGTGATTGAGGAAACCTTCACTGCATCTTCAGGTCGGGTTGTTATGCAGTCCGATTTGATGGAGTCTGATTTCCTTGCGGCCGCATATGGGTAAGTCCTGTCCAACCCAGTTATTATTAGCAAGAACTGTCATTAATGTCAATATGCATACAGACACAAGATGAATGGATGTGGTGTGGTGACTTCGGTAGGTCAAACCTATCCAGGTTATCTGCTCAATGTTCTCGAATACTAATTATGACCCTTTAGTCTATTCATGCCGACATCGCTTATACGCTTGGCGAGTATCTCATGAAGAAACTGCGTCCGAAGTCAAAGGACATCCACATGAACATCGCCAACCTTGAAGTCCTCAAAGGTCTGGTGGCCAAGAAGAATACCGATTCGCCGCAGCTCATTCAAGTTTCTGCTACTATCGAGGACATCGCTTCCGCAACGGCGCACCTCCAGTGGCACAACGTCTCTGCCAAAGGAGAAGTCGACGAGCCTTTCGCTAGTGCCGATCTTTACTACGGCGACTCGGATGACTGGCTTAATAGCTGGGTTCCCGCAACGCATCTAATCCAAGGCCGGATCGAGGAGCTCGAACGCCTGGCCGCGACGGGTATTGCCAACCGACTGTCTCACAACATGTCTTACCTTCTCTTTGCCAACAACTTGGTCGACTATGCCAACAAGTATCGTGGGATGCAGTCAGTCGTCATACATGGGCTGGAGGCTTTCGCCGATGTCACTCTCACGACTGAGAAAGGAGGCACCTGGACAGTGCCACCGTACTTCATCGACAGCGTGGCCCATCTCGCAGGATTCGTCATGAACGTTTCGGACGCCAACGATACCAAGAACAACTTCTGCGTCACCCCGGGCTGGGGTTCCATGCGCTTCGCCAAGCCGCTCGTTGCGGGCAAGCAGTACAGGTCCTACGTCAAGATGATCCCGACTGTCGAGGATCCCAGCGTCTACTTGGGCGATGTCTACATCATGCAGGATGGTGTCATTATCGGCATGGTCGGAGCGATCAAGTTCCGCCGGTATCCACGCCTGCTGCTGAATCGCTTCTTCTCGGCCCCCGACGAGGGTTCGGTGAAGCATGAGGCTCCAGCCCCTGTACGAAAGGCCGCACAGCCAGTCAAACCCGTCCCGGTCGCATCCAGCGCCGATAAACCTGCTGCAAAGCCGGTCTCGGCCGAGCCTAAGGAGCAGCAGAAGGCGGAGCCGGCCGTGGTACAGGCCGTCGAGGCCACACCGGATGTCGCCGCTGATACGGACAGTACAGCGGCTAAAGCCATGGCGCTCGTGGCGGCAGAGGCAGCTATCGATATCAGTGAGCTTCAAGATGAAGCCAGCTTTGCCAACCTCGGTGTTGACAGTCTCATGAGCCTGGTCATTGCTGAGAAGTTCCGTGATCAGCTCGGAGTGACGGTCAGCGGGAGTCTGTTCTTGGAGTACCCAACTGTGGGTGATCTACGGGCTTGGTTGGTGGAGTATTACAGTTGATCATGTGTCGTCTTGCTCTGGATGCTTTCTTCTTACCGAATTATTTCATTGGTCGAAGCACACTCGAAAGGGTTTTTTGTTGGGGTTCCAGTCTTGATCACAGTCTCTAAAATTCCTCTTCATGCTACTGCCTACATAGTGAATAGATTTATTTCATGTTGCATCTTTGCCAGACCCAACCAATGTATGATCCCTCCTAAGCTCTACTGCCTTGTCTTCCAACCTGAAACATCAGTATTATCGAAACTAGGTCCCGCAGCAAGAGCCAGAAGTCCTTCAAAATCAAACTTGATATTCAGCGCGCAACAGAATCTTGTATTACAAGGCTTGTGATGGGCGGCTAATCAGGGCCGTAGCTAGGAGTACACAAACAGTTTGGAACTCTCAACAATGAATGACATCGGGCCAATGAATGTTCACAGACGTCTCGTTACCAGTCATGTTCATGTGTCCAATTAGCAGTAAAACGCTTATCATGAGTCACGCTATGTTACTTCGGTTTATCCCAGAGCACAAAACACCGAGCACCGAATGCCGAATATTATCGGGACCCGGGTGATTTATGATAGGGTGATTCGCTTGATAAGCACCTTCGTCAAGAGAGATGTGCTCAGCGAGCAGAGCTCGGGGCTCTTCAGGCCGGCGGTCGGAGAATTTGTCATAGCCCATCAACCAGCCAACTCCTGCAAAAGGCCTGTGAAACCTAGAAATGCACCGACAAGGGGGAAAATCGACCGTGTAACGTGCAGCCAAGCCCACCTCACCGCAAGTCCGCTAACAAGTCTCTGCTCGACAATCGATCCAGCCCTCGATGACTCGTCCAGCCCGAAGAGCAAGGTGTTGGTCGGCGACATGGCGAGCCACGTAAAAGGAATCATTCCGACGGTCGTCACAATTGCCATGATGTACTTTCGACTGGCGCTTTTCGTGCCGAGAATCGCGGCACAATAGAAACCGCAGGTGGCGATACAGAGGGCAGGCATGTACATGCGCCCATAGTGGTACAGGAGAGCCCACTGTTGAGCTGTGTGTCCCGCGTCGGCATTCGTACCCAGCATAACGGGGATTGAGAATACCGATAGGCTCATCATGGCGCCTGTATCACGTTGGTGTCTCGGATCCACGAGGCGGGAGAGAAAGTACCTGACGTACCTGACAAAAAGGCCCCCGAGGCGACAGCCATGGCCGGCACGCCGATCTTTGGCTCATACTTCATCGTCATGGTGTGCATACATCAAGGCTTGATTTTAGGGAAGACTCAGCTTGCCTCCAGGTCATGGAAGAAACTTAGATATAAGTCACACAACATCCCGAGATCTGATCGGGAGATCTAAAACACTACGCGGGTTGAATACATCAGTCCGACATATTCACAACTTGCACACAAGCATTTCACCCGTTTAGACGTCACAGATCTTTCACCGGAATCGTTATCGTGGCTAGCTGGACCTCTGATCACCTCCAATATGGCTTCAAACATTGATCAAGCAGCGACCCAACAGGGTTCGGGGAGCATGCAGCGCTTTCTGTGTCTCACCATTCTGGGCTATCGCAAACCAGGCATGTCAGAGGAAGATTATCGTAACCACATGGTGAACGTCTCGGCCCCGATGACCAAGGGCCTGATGGTCAAGTATGGCATAAAGAGGTGGACCCAGGTAATTTGGACAAACATCAACCCTTCTAAAGGTGTCCAATGTGTTAATTCTTGGTGTCAAAGATTCACAACCAAAGCGCCACACGTGCTATGATGAGCCAGATTATTGACCCGCAAATGATCAATATTGCAGACTTTGATTGCTTTAGCCAGGTGGTATTCGAACGCGTCGATGACTACAAGCGCATGAAGCAGGATCCATGGTATCAGGAGCACCTCACACGGGATCATGAGAAGTTCGCTGACACCAAGCGGAGCATGTAAGTTGTACCCATCTCTCATCAGATGCAATTAGCAGCGTGGTAATCAAAATTGGTCAGGATGACTATTGGTTGGGTAGAGGAGTTTGTCAGAGATGGAAAGGAGGTCGAAAGGGTTGAACAATAGATCTTCTGCAAATAGTTTAGTTTATGACAATACCCAATTTCGATACTCAGACGTACCTAGAACTCACTTTTGCAACAATCTGAATGTGTGGCATTGTTCAAGGAGGCGATTTGTGTTGTTCAGAAGGCAGTGCATTGGATTGCACAAATCATTAGGCGCAGAAACGACTTGCAATTGAAATCTCAATGGTGAGCCGATGTATCTATGAGAAGTCTAGTCTCTATCCTAGATAAGGTTCTAAAATATGCCAGCCTCTAGTGATCATCTTCTTTAATGTCTACCATGTATATGCCAGGCACAAAATGCGGCTTCCCGTATCTACATCAACGGTGTCGGAGTCGGTCAATAATCTCGGAAGATAAAGCCCTCAAGCTCTTCCGCATGTCGGTCTCGAGTTGTGCCAATGTGTTAGCCGTGACCAATGCCCTCGGGCCCTTCTCAATATCCCTCATAATCTGGTCTTCACCATCTCCTTCACGCTGTTTCTTGATCTCCTTGGATAGCTCATTTACAAGCCTTTGCACACGGTGTAGCTCACCAAGCACAAGCTTGGCAACCGAGTTTTCCCGTGAATCGGCATCGTAGCGAGATGAGCCCGTGGAAGGACCGCTCAACGATCTTTGGTGTGTTTGATTCATGTTTCGCGAGATGGCGCTACTTTTGAGCTGCGAACTCCAACCCCTTCCTGTCTCGTCCTCGTGCTGAATGTGTGCCGCGGCGTCGCATCTCTCCAGGATTTTAAGCACTATCATGGACAGGACCACAAGGAGAAAGCTGTCCTCCCCGCAAGCGGAGGAAGAAAGGATGGTGGAAACGGCATTGATGCTCTTCTGGTTCTCTTCCAGCACAACTCTTGCGAAAGTGTCTGCATCAGACGCCGTGGTCAGATCAGAGTAGCTGGAGGTTCGAGAACTCTGTAAGGATGATAGACTTTTCAAGATGTCAAGTGTTCGTGCCAAAGTCCCAGAGGTTGCATTCTCCCCAATGATGATGGGGTGGGAAGGCTTCGATGATGGAGACGATGATGATGAGGATATTGTGGACGATGTTGAAAGGACTGGAGCCGACCATGACAGCAAGGAGGACGATAAAGTGGAAGCTACCGAGGACGCATTCAATGCTCCCGTTTCCCCGATTGTTGGGGCGTCCACTAAACCAATATTGAAATCGTTGCAACTGCTGGGGATCAGGAGTGATATGATGTCGCTCTCTGGTTGCTGAATGTTGCTTGTAGGGTCCGGCAATGGCATGGAAAATACAGATTCAATATCTGACTCAAGCAACTTGTCAAGCTTGGGATCGAACCCGTCGAAATCAGGGAAGGCATTGATGTCGCCAAGCATTGAGAAAATGTCGGACGTGTCTGCTGGGCCTGGCGTATTACCTGTCCGAGGAGAGCCCACAGCAGTCGACCCCGTGGCGCTTGTTAGAGCAAAGTACTCGCTGACGCTTGAAGTGTTTATCGTAGTAGGTGCGTTGCCAGGTAGTGTTGTTGATGGTGTAGGGCTCTGAGCCCAGAACAGAGCCCCAACTGAAGGTTGTCTCGCGCGCCGATGATTTTGCTTGTCTCCTTGCACTGAATGAGCTCCATCGCGGTCGCTGTCAGTGCTGGAATCGATATTCTTTGGGTTATTATCGCCGACTGTGATGATGTCGCTCGACGGACGACGGCTCGCACCATTCTCTGGCTTTCTCCCCGGCCGCTTGGTGAAGGAGTAGTGGCATTTGACGCCTCGAATCTCGCATCGTGAACAAGATGGCCTCTCTTTTGGGCACTTGATTTTCGAAGTTGCACAGGCGTTGCAGGAGTCACGGAGCTTGCTGGTAACCGATGACATGATTTGTATGTGTCTCGAGGTCTCGGCAATATTTCCTCGACTAGGACCCTTGTTGAGTCATTCGCAACTGAAGTAAAGTTCACACATCAGCAACTCTACTCAGGGTACTTGTACCTATAGTTCCTTTAAGAACACTTGACTAATCTCTGGGTGCCTCGGCTTGGATGCGCCACCAATGTCACACGGCCAGGAGAGGTTTCACTACAGTCCGGAACGGGCATAAAGCTCCTGTGCCTTTGGTTTCCCTCTATATCAATGGAAACGCTGAAGAGGCTGCTGCAAACGTCAGTTCTCATGCACATCAGAACCTGGCCAATACGGCCTCAGAGGAAGCCAATCATTTGTGTGGGGGTCCAGCCCATCTTCTGCATGCAAGAGATTATCGAGCACTCAAAGCCGACAAGTCATAGCGCTGACTGGTCCTCCTCATCTACTCAACTTCATCTCATCAACATGACCGGAGCTTTCCACGGTAGGACAGATATCGCGCCCCACCGATAGACGCCGCCACCTGCAGGTGTGATTATCGATGAGGGATGTTCCGCACCTGTCCCCCATCTCGGAGTCCGCTACATAGTAAATGAGCTTGTCACAAACACAAGACAATCCCTATCTTATCAAGAAACAAGCTCTTTGGGCCAGGCTAAGCTTGGGTGGCTTACCAGCCACCGCTGGTCTTGCTCAACCAAGTCCGTGTTGGTGACACTCGACGTGCCTATGTCGGCCAGTCACAAAGGTGATCTCAGCGCCATGGTCAAGGACTGTCTGCTCTGGAAAGGAAATTTCGTCCATTGTCTGTTGTCAAAAGTCAGACATGTGAGCCGCGCTCTGATGTTCTATTTTCTCTTTCAACTTGGAGGAGCTCGGTCTAGTATACTCAGTATTTGTCACACTCAATCGTCTTCTCTCAATCATCAGCTTTGGAATGAAAGGTCCCGTATTAGAATTCAGTTTTATCGTACCTCCGTGCCTGGTAACTACTAGAAGAAAGTGCATTTCCGACGCATATTGAGGCTCTTCCAGACCTGCACCTTGTCTTTGTCTCCCAATATTTAGATGTCTCTCACACGGACCGGACCGTTGATCGGTCAAACCGCGCAAGCCACCTGCTCTTCGAGGATCAGTTCTAATCCTGACTAGGCGATAGATCTGCTTTGTGTCACACGCCTTGCTGCGAGTTGCCCACCCCATTTCCGCTAGCTAGTGACCCGATACGAGCCAGCTCTGCACGGTGCCCCGACTCAATGTTGTGACTAGGAAAGAAATGCCAGAGCACACATCTGCTTTGCTGCTCGTCATTTCAGCCAGAAGCTCGAGCCAAAGCGGATGAATAGAGTAATGATGATATAATCTGCGCGCATGCTTAAGACTGTAAGGCTGATCCTTCCACCCTTTCATCCCAAGTGTACATGCCCCTAGGAATTTGGGCCTGACTGCATCCTGCAATGGACACACATACGCTAGGCCAGCTGGAGACCTACAGCCAGCACCTTGCTGAGGCTGTCAAGGTTCTGAGTACACGTCTACACTCTCTGGACTCTCCAGTAGGCACATCCCCGCCTGATATCACGAAAGATAGGGCAGTCATATATGCGATTCTTGACGGCATCAGAACCCTCCTTGACGAGCCGGATTACTTACTTTCGTCGCTGACTACTCAGGTAGGTAGCGCCCCAGTGACTTGAGCTCACTACCAATTGTATTCAGCGACACTAACTTGTCATCTAATAGGTAGAATTTCTTGCGTGTCTCAAATGGCTTGCTGAATTCCAAATCTTGGCATGCATCCCTCCCGAAGGAAGTCTACCTATCGGGGACTTGGCAGAACTGACTGGCGTCCCGGATGTTCAACTCCACCGGGTGATTCGTTTCACAGCCAGCTCTGGGTTTCTCCAGGAGCCCAAGTCGCACTATGTCTCACATACAGCCATGTCGGCTCGGTTCCTGGCGAGCCAGCCGCTCTGCGACGCTACGATCTTCATCGCGGCCTCAGCCATCCCGTCCGCCCTGCGGATGGCTGACGCAACCAGGTTGACTAGCGCCGGCAGAGGCACCAACACTACTGCCTACGATGTGGCGTTCAGCCCGCAAAGACCGTTTCGTACGGCCTGTGAGGGGCACTCCAAGCTGGGCCGGCAGTGGAGGGCCTATCTGGATCATGCCGCAAGCTTGCATTCGGAGAAAGAATTGGTCGAGACCTTTTCTCGATTGAACTGGCTGAGCCTTGGCGATGCATGCATTGTCGAGGTAAGTCCACACCCGGTCCCAATCAGTCCCAATGGCGTTCCTCCGCCGTTCTCGTTCTCGTGTGGCTGACCATGATCGTGTCGGCAACAGGTCGGGGCCCAGTCAAGTTCGATGGCACGCAGCCTGGCCAAGACATTTCCGAACCTGCACTTCTTCGTGCAGATCAACAACACCGACACCCTGGCTATGATTCGGGATGACGACAGGGATAATGCCTCGGAGTCCGAGCTCCTGGCCGCCCAGGCCACCACGGATGTTACCGCAAGCGCCCGCATAACTGTGACCTTTCGGGAGACTGGCATGCCCCAGCCCGTGATAGGCGCCGCGGTCTACATCCTGCACCTGCCCGCTGTGGGCGATTTGGCCCGAGCTGAATTGTACCGCCATCTTGGCCCCCTGAGGGCTAGTGGGGGCATGATCCTAGTGCTAACCACCCGGGTTCTTCCCGAGCCCGGCAGCCTGCCCAACCCCCGTGTCGAGGCCGCGGCCCGCGCCCGGGACCTAGCCATGCTGCAGCTGGCCAACGAGGGGGAGATGGAGATGACTGAGCTTCTGCAGGTTGTCGATTCGGTGTCTGACGATGTCGGGAAGCTCGTGGTTGCCAATAGGCTTGCGTCGTACAATGGCCTAATCCTTGCTCTGGCTTTAAAACATGTAGCTCATGGGGTTTGACTGGGACGGGTTCTTCCATGGGATAGAGGATAGAAAGGGACAGCAAAGAGATGATCAACTGCTGGTTTGAGTAGCCACCAAGATGACCGTTTCGTGACTACTTCTGAAAGACAAGTTTTACCATGAATTCCAATCGAAAATTCTTTGCCCAGGACGATAGGTTCTGGGAAACATACCTCAAAGGTCGGCCCTGTGCACCTGACAGCTTTTTCGACCGCATCATTGACTACCACGAAGCCAAGGGAGGCTACTACGACACTGTTCACGATGTCGGTGCTGGCGTAGGCCCGTACGCGCAGCGGCTACGCTCCAATTTCGATCACGTCATTGTCTCTGACATTGTACCCGACAACATCAAGCTCGCCCGCATGCGCCTCAAAGACAGCGACGGTTTCAGCTTCCGTGTTGCCAGCCTGCAAGATGCCGACGATATTCCTCCCGTAAGCGTCGACATGGTTTTTGCGACGAATGTCATGCATTTCGCAGAGCCCCAGAAAGCAGCTATAGATGCCTTTGCCCGACAACTGCGATCCGGAGGCACATTTGCTGCTGCGTTGTTTGGCCCAGCCCGATTCAAGGATCCCCGCCTCCAGGATCTTTGGTCTCGCATCAGCCATCAAGGTGGACGTGAGCTACTCAAAATCGCCGATGACCCAGATCAGACGATTCGAATCATGTCGAGGACACAGGGCGCCTACAATGTCGCACCTCTGACCTCAGACCTGTTCGAGCCTGGGGTCCGAAGGATCAATCTCAACATGAGGGACGGCGGCATACAAGGCATGCTGCCACCGGAGGAGGCACATCGAGACGTGGAGCCGAATTACACCAACCCGGATGACATCGAGGAGCATGTTGATGAGGCTGGGTGGGATTTCGAGACGGATCTGGCTGGGCTCAAAGAGCATTTTGCATCGTTTCCTTTTGTCTCCCAGTTCCCTGATGCCTTCGTCGATTTGTACAGAGAGCTCGATCAGCTTGTTGGAAGCGGCAGACGTGTTCAGGGATACTTTCCCGCTAAGATCATACTTGCCACTCGTCGCTAGTAGCAAAGATAGATGTTTCCCAAATGAAGTCTGTGAGGAGGGTCTGGGCTAGATGCATTTGGTCCACAGTGTTCAAGATCCTCCATTGGGCTGAATGTTCTATGTAATTTACATATTCGTAGAAAGTGGCAACCCAAGCTACCAAAGTGTCGTTCAAACTCGATTCAGTAGCCAGTGGCGATGAATGGAAAGGAGTTCATTGCAATCAAAAGTACGGTTGCCTATCCGTGACTAGCTTCTCATTATATATCCCTTCCCTCTGCTAAAGCAACTAATTTTCGAATGATACCAATCTAGAAGTTCTCCCGGGGTTCAAGTTTGCAATATGATGGGGGCAAATTGAATGGCTCCCTAGAGTCAAGATCCTTGTAATGCTGCGAGGTGATATCAGGCTTTCCGTTCTCGTCGCACCTTTTCCACTTGTACAATGCCAAAGCATAGGCAACTAGGATTGCTTGCTGCAATTTGGCCCAGCGCTTGCCTGCGCATGGGTGCTTACCTTGGCCCCATCCAACATCTTGTGTGAAAACTGTTAGTGTTTGCCGTCAAGTAGTTGATGCATGCAAATAGAACTTCACTTACATCCGTATTGCTCTTTCTTGAACTCCTCACGCCCCTCCATATGCCGCTCCGGGTCAAACTTGAATGGACTGGGATACAAGTCTTCGTTGTAGTTGCATTGGGTAGTGTTGTAGACGACGTACGTGTTGCCGGGAACGACTTCATCGGTGCCAGGAATGTGGATGGGGTCGGTCGATATGTTCAAGCGTGACGCATTGAACGAACCCCACATGCGCATGCACTCCTGGAGGCACAGATAGAGAGACTGGAAGCCCGACTCCCACACTTCCAGGGGCAGAGCGCTGAGTCTGTCCACCAACGGCGACGTCTTGTCCTTGGAGTGCGCCTCGACAGTCGCCTTGACCTCCTGGAAGATCCGCTCCTGCCACTCAGGATACATAGCCATGATGTTCAGCATCTGTGCCCCAATGACGCCAGCGTTTGCGCTGCCGATGAAGATGATGCTCGTGCAGTACTCGACGATCCAGTCGTGTCTGTCGCCGTTGTCGATCATGGACTGCAGGGCGTCTTGGTATCGGGGGCCCCCAGGCTTTGTGCGCTGGTTGATCAGGCCTGCAATTGTTCTCTCCAGTGTCCACCTGGCATAATGGCGCTTCATCCACGATGGAGAGGGCAGCCATGGAAGGTGCACATTGAAAGGACTGTAGCAGTGGGCGAGGATGTCTCCAGCGTTGAGAACGCGTGGGCCGAGCTTAGGGTCGTCTACAACCTGGTCTGATACCAGCACCCGATTGTTTTGTCTGAGAATGGTCGGCCAGATCGAGGGTGGGCTCATGACAGCCCGAGGATTGTCCACCATGAGATCTTCTAGACCCTTGCGGGCATCGTCTCGAAGGCGAGGAAGGTTCATGGCCAGGTGCTTCGTGGACTGGAAGTCCACAAGACGGCGGAGGAAGTATGTGTTGTTGATTCCCCTGGCATAGCCTGCCCTGAAGATTTCGTGAACTGGAGGCCAGAAGTGCACTCCGAAGGGCAGGAGTGCACCTCCGCTTACCAGGTCCAGGGTCGGGTGCTCATAGAACATCTTGCGCGAGGCCGAGCTCGTGATGCCGACAAGGTGCTTTTTGCCTACCCAGAAGCTGAAATTGCCAGTCGCCTTCTTGGCTTCTTCGGAGCACGCTTGCCAAAATCCCCTGTAGAGACTGGTAAGTCCGGGCGGCCGACTCGAGAAGTTAAACTATCATGAACTTACCAAGGGTGAAGGATGAAACCCATGGATCCCAGTATAGGGAGCACATTCTTTGTAAAGCGGGGAGACTTGTAGTGAACAGACGGCTTCTGGGATAGGTACATGAGAAAAGTGATGACCCCTGTCATGATGGCAGTCGCCCCAAGAAACAGCGGTGACTGGAATCTTTCCATCTCCGCTGCTGTCAGGAGCTTGGTGGATGTCTGATTCGAGTCCATGTTTGAGATCGAAGCAGGCACTGACTACCTGGTGTGAGTTCCTCAAAGTGCAGATTGCAAGAAGCATGCAGGTGAGAGGGATCCTGCTGACACCCAGCTTTCGCGCAGGTACAGGTAGATATACGTCCACCTGGCTGAGGACGCGCCGCATTCAACATTAGGGAGTCTATGTTCCGAAGTCCGGCGGGTGGTTATCGATGCCCAATGAGCATTCATGCGAGTCTACACGCCGTCTGCATGGCGTTCCCGAAGTTCGCCAAGTTTCCGATAGCTACTCCTGACCGCGATCTGCAGTGCTCTCGTTACACAAGAATGTTTGACCATCCGAGACTATCTGGTCCAGTCAGCGCAGTTACGTAACATTCCTTGTTTTGAAAGACAAGATGATTGCTTGCTGCATGCATTGTTCTGTGGATATTACGGCCTCAATTGGTGCCGTAGCTCCTTCTGTCCCGATGCGCCTTGACCAGTACTTCTGAAGGCTAGTGATCCCACATGTCTCACACAGACAGAAGAACGATGGGGTAAAATTTTATTGATTTCTCCTCGCTATGACTCTACTTATTCCATCGTCTCAGGCCTGCCCATTAGCCACCTTCTTCATATGCTCCTCAGTGTATTGATGGATCTTAGGAAGGAATTCCTGCATCACGACCGTGTCAAAGAGTTCCTCGATCTTCTTCACTTTCGTGCCAGTTTCATCAAACCATAAGAAAAGAGCATGCTCATTGCGATAGGGCCCCCACGGAGAGTCGGCCTTTGTGAGTGCGTAGATTGCGGCCTTGCTTCCCGCCACGTCGTGGACAACATTGTGCACGGTAAGCTGGAGATGTTTAGAACAAGGCTGGTCGGCGCGGTCAGTGGATCGCTTACCTCGAAGTTTGTCAGAATAGATATCAGAACGGGAAACAGCCGCTTAACATGGGCACGGTCCTTGATCGGAGAGTTGCTGCTGAACGGTAGGTTTTGCTGCGTGCAATCATCCGACCAGGTAGCAATGAAGCTGTCGATTGTCCAATCGGCCCAGCCCTTGATGAACTTGTCAAGCGTGGCCGCTTGTGTCCGAGCTATCGATTGAGTCATTTTGGTGGCTTCGAGTCGGGTTTCAAGTGAGTAACAAAAGTCGAACACAATACGTGATTGCTTGAAAGTGTCGAGGGAGACAAACCTTTTACGTCGTACTGAATACCCCGTCAAGCTGTCCAGAACAAGCGGGAGGACGATTGACGTTCCGATCGGCCATCGGAACATTTCGGGGTCAAAGCTGCACGCTACGTAAATCGGGGTAAAGGCAAGGTAACACTCTGGCTCTGAGGCAGGTCTCTCAGTGGCATATCATAGCCAATACGCGATCGGAAACTCGTGGCTCTGAGAATAGAACAATGCAAATAAGTCTCTTCATCAATTGCAACTGCAATATACCAACACAAAGAATAACAATGATAACTATGAACTACGCTACCTCATTCTCCCCTTTTCATCTAGGCCCAGTTGCCAACGGTAGGTACGGGTGAAGAAATGGAAAATAGTGCCGCAACAGACCCATCACAACACACAAGGGCGTGCCAGGCGGGAATCTGGCTCTGCCATTGATGTTCACCACACTGACATTCTTCAAGTCATATCGTCCCTCTTCATCATCAGCTGCTTCAATCATTCCAGCCGCCAGATCCAGATATGAGAGTGGTCCGTCCTCATCGGTCAGGCTCAGGGCATGTCCTCGCTGGATATCCACCGACAGGGCGCCCGGCTTAATGAAGATCGATGTGAGCCAGTCTTCATTCGCTCTCAGGAGTTTCTCTGCTTCCACCAGGTCCTTGTAGACGTGAGATGCTGAGCGTATCAGGATGTGGTGGAGAAGGGCCGGCTGATGGCGGGAGAATCCTTCGTCAAGCGTAGCTGAAGAAAGGAGGAGGACCCTGGGCATTTTTCTATTCTTTTCTTCGGCCCTCAAACTCCGCAGGACATCCACCAAGATGGAGGCAGTATCCTGTCCCAGCCGACAGTCGGGAAGGTTGTCGTTCGTTGAGACGACCAAGAAAACCGCCTGGCAGTCACGAACGCACGATCTAAGGAGATCGGCATCGTGAATTCCTCCCTCAAAAACACGTACATGCTTATTTTCCCGGATCTCGGGTAGCTTAGAGAAAAGTTTGGCCTTGCTGCGGCAGTACGCATGAACGATCGTATCCGGTCTGTTCAACAGGTTCTCGATCAGGGCCGTTCCGCAATTGCCCGTTGCGCCGAGGACAGCATAAGATCTGCCGTTCACTGCCATTTTCTCCAAAGACAGGATGAGAATAACGCCTTCAGTTCTCTGTTCGCTGGTAAGGATTGTGATGAAAATCAGAAGCTTGGTGACGAAGGTAAGGTTACGACACTATGTCGACAAAGTGATTGTGTCTTCGAACGAGAAAGACAGAAGCAAAAGGCAATGCGCTGTTACTTTGGCTCTGTCTCGGGTCAATGGAGCCAGTATACGGGCCATTACACGCCCGATTGTACCACACACCTCATTCATCGAAAAGCCCGCGTCCCGGGCTGTGTTACGTGTGGCTGCTTGCTTGAAAAGCTGATAAGACAGGGTTGGTGAGCACCACTAGGCATAACGTGATGGCTCATCTCAAATCTCAGTGAAAGAATAGCAAAAGTTGTGTGCAACTATAACCAGTGTACTTGTTCAGACAGATCACCATGCCTGGACTTGAGATCGTTCAGCCGGTTTCCACACCCGAAGACTTCCGTCTGCCTTCCGAGTACCTGGGACTGGGCCGCCTCGATGCCAAACCTGACCAGGTGGGCTCACGCGAGGCTGTCGCCAGTCTTCTGCACCAGAATCACGAGAAGTTCCACATGTACTTCCGCGATGTTGCAGGCCACAATCATATCCCGCACGCCGTTCTCACGACGCTCGCTATGGGCGGCGGCCCCAAGGAGCTCAGGCGGGCGTATGATGACGGCGAGGGCATCCAGCGCCCCAAGAATCCCGCTGATCCTCAGATTGTCGAGGAGATGCGTGATCCGGTCAAGTTCCGCGAGCATATGCAGAACATCGAAGAGTACTCCAACTTCTTGGCATTTTTCGAGAAGGAGATCGCCGCCAAGGACGGTGACTGGAGGGCAGTGGTGAACGAATATGTCTTCAGCCGGAGCCCCGAGGCCGACTTCCTCCTCACCCAGATCTTTGAGGGACTATTCCATCCCATAATTCATATGGGTTTCGGCATCGAGTTCGAGCTGCCCGGCCTCGTCGCAGAAGGTCTCGCACATGTATGATCTCGTCAAAAGTCCAGTGTTCTTCTTATGACAGAGTAGTAACTAATCTGTGAACGGCGACTAGGCCGCTAGCCACGATCCCATGTACATTGACGTGTACTTCTTCCGCGCCGAAGAGCTAGCTCAGAATGGCGGCATCGCGCCCAAGCCCCTCGCCCAGCTCTACAAGGACATTCGCGCCAACGAGACCATTCGCACGGCTCCTAGACTGCCTGATGGACCTTGGAAGGTCCGTGACGGCATTCTCGGCCGCGCTATGGAGGAGATCCTTCCCATCGCCGCGGCTGTGCAGGTTAAGCCCACCCCAGAAGCCGTCCAGCGCGCCATCGCCGAGATGATCAGCTGCGCCGCCTGGACCTGCGGTAGCTGCCAGAAGCCCGGCAAGGAGGCCAAGATCGACTTCTTCATGATGCACAACGTCACCACCTCGATCTTCCTTTCTGTGCTGAACCAGCAGCCCTGGATCAAGATCGAGGACAAGGCTCGTCTGGTCGAGTTCAAGATGCGCCTCGACCTCGTGTGGTACGCCGCGAGTGCTGCGCCGGAGATCACGCCGGAGAGGTTGCTCAACTATGAGCCCACTGTGAGCAAGGGCATGGACTGGTATCAGCTATATCATGTAGTGAACCAGCATCATGACGATGGACATGTCGCAAAATTTGTGAGGGCCTGCAAGAACGGGGAGGACGCTTCTCGTCCATACGAGCAGGAGGCTGCTAATGGCCATCAAAACGGCAGTGCTTCTACTGATTTCCTACCTGTCAAGGGCGGCACGTGGCTTAAGCTTGCACAGATGTGCTATGACTCTACTTACATGTTCGTCGATGGTCAGAAGAAGTGGGTTTGGGGTGCTGGATTCGATCCTATGTGGAAGGACATTCGGGACACCCCCTGTTGATCTGGCCAAGGCTTGCCAGCTTCGGCCCCCAACGTCGTCATTGAGCGCCAAATTGGGTTTAAGTAGGTGAGCGTAAGGCGGGTACAGCGCAGCATGGGTGCTGCAGGTGTTTTAGGCTCTCCAGGCTTCGTTAGCAATCCAAAGACACATGCCAACACGAAAAAAAGACGACTTTTGCGATGCGCAGGACGTCGTATTTTCAGTCTCATCCTTGGAGTTGTTTTCTGGGCCATGTTGGACTGAGTATGTGATAAATGAGGCCCGACGATACCAATCCAACAACAATACCAGCGTGATCGACGGAGTTGTCTTGAATCGTGGCATGTATCTCAGCACCGTAGCTCGAGTCCCTTGCCGCCAACTCGAGTAAAAAAACGATATTGGCAGCACTAGATTCCAGCAATGCCTCTTTCTGTGTAAGCTACAGGCTCCCGGGGACAATCCGCATTTGCTCTCACTTGTTCCTGACAAGGCTTCAGCTAAATCCTTACGAAGGCTCTCTTGGATCTATCTTGCTGATTCCTCGAAGCACCATATGCTGTGGCTTGAATCCAGCAATAGCATCTCCCAAGGTAAGTACCAAAGTAGCCAGCTGGCCTATTGGCTCGTATGTCTCGCTTTGGGGGCAGTGTCACCTTGCATGTTCACTCTACGAGCATGATTGGGCTGGACTTGCAGGAAGCTAGCAAAGGGCGGGGTGAATGATGCACAGCCTCTGGACCCCGCCTCCCGGGGCTGCCCAGCTGAGAGCCTTGCAGTCGAAGATGAGGATGTCAAGAACAGGATGTCTCTAGGTAAGTACTCCTTAAAATCTTTCACCTTACCTACTTCCTGCAGGGATTTTGCCTGCTCAAGATCGAAACACTACCCGGATGCAAAACCATCGTCATGGACGGTCTAGCCGTAGCAGCGGCTGTCATTCAGTTCGTTGAGTTCTCTAGCGGCCTCATCGCCAAAGGCATTGCAATACACTCATCCGCGACCGGTCTTGCCGTCGACCATGACGAGCTGCGAACCATCACGGATTCTCTTTCCCACAGCAGTGACGAGATCACACATTCGCTAGCAGAGCAGCACGGGCGGCGGAAGTTGACGGCAAACGAAAGGGACTTGGAAAAGATTGCTACGGGCTGTCAAGCGGTGGCAGGCGAGCTGCTGGATGTCCTGGCCAGTCTGGCATCGAAAGGCCCTAGGACAAGATGGCGGTCGTTCCGTCACGCTCTTCGGGCGGCCTGGAGCGAAGGAAAGGTGCAGTCGCTGGAAAACAGACTCGATCGTTTTCGACAGCAGATTATGGTAAGCGTCCTGAGCTCTCTGAGACAAGAGGCCGATAGGTCAATCCGGGAGCAATCCTCGATGCGAGAGTCGGTCGAGAGGATCGAACAGCTTCAGCGCAACAGCATTCCAATAGGAGACCGCTTCGTCCGACAAGTTATGGATGGAGAGCAGTGGAGGCGCGACTTGATCCAAATGATTCATGAGCAGGGGCAAGGGGAGCTCCAGAGGATGACCATCCTGACCCAAGTCAGGGACGAGAAGGGGTGGACACCCAACGCAGTCATAGTTCAGGAGAGGCGAATTCGAGAACGCATACTGCATAAGCTAGCGTTCAGGAACATGACAGATAGGGAGAGACGCATATCCAAGGCGCATCAACGAACTTTCGAATGGATCTTCTGCGATCCTAAGTCCGACTCTAGACCCTGGGCAAGTTTCAAAGACTTTCTGGAGGGTTCCGGCAAGAAGATATACTGGGTCACTGGCAAGCCTGGCTCGGGGAAGTCAACTCTTATGAAATATATTCGGCATCACCCCGAGACCAGCAAACTATTGCGAACTTGGGATCCCAACAACGACGTCATTCGCGCCGCATTCTACTTCTGGAACAGTGGATCGCGCATGCAGATGTCCGTTGAGGGTCTTCTACAGACTGTGCTGCATGACTGCCTCCGACAACTGCCAGCGCTTGTTCAAGAGGTCATGCCGGAGAGATGGGAGGCAGCCACCCTCTTCGACGTGGACGATTTCCCATGGAGCTTGGAGGAGGTGGCTCAGGCGCTAAGGAAATTAATCATCGAGCTCTGCCCCGAGCAAAAGTTCTTCGTGATGATAGATGGCCTCGATGAGTGTTCCGGAAACATGGCGCAGCTCATCGAGCTGATAACAGACCTTGCCGAGGACGCCGAAAATCTGAAGATGTGCCTCGCGAGCCGTCCCTGGAACAACTTTGAGGACGCTTTTAGGGGGCGGCCGGCCCTGATGCTCCAGGATCTTTCGGCAACCGATATCGAGTACTACATTACGTCCAAGTTCGCCGCAAACGAAGGGTTCGCCGAGTTCCAGGTGCGAGATCCTTCGAGCGCACGGGAGCTGTTGGAGACAATTGCCAAGAAAGCAGAGGGGGTCTTCCTCTGGGTGCACCTCGTCGTCCAATCCCTGCTCGAGGGCCTGACGAACGGCGACGGGCTTCGGGATCTCCACAGTCGGCTTGACGAGCTCCCGCCGAACCTCGAAGACCTTTACGTGAAGATCCTGGAGAACCTGGACGAAAAGTACCTCGACCACGCCTCGCGGCTCTTTCAAATCGTCAGGGCCTGCGACGAACCACCCACTCTCCTTCGCGTCGCGCTGGCCGACCTGGAGGACGGCGATCGAGCCATGCAGGCGCCAGTCGCGCCTATACCTCTCGGAGAGACGTCGGCACTGTGCAAGAATATGAAGAGAAAGTTGACTAGTCGATGCCGTGGACTCCTGGACGTTTCCTCGGCCGTCACATATCAAGTTGATGACGGCCAAGCCGATGACGACCAGCCCGTGCCAGACCTTGACTGGTCTCGAGCTGACGAAAGCGGCGAAGTTTCCGGTCATCATATGGCAAACCTAGAGATCCAATATCTCCACAGAAGCGTCCGGGACTACATACAGAGTTCTGAGATGTGGTCCTGGTTGGTATCTGCCAATGAAGAGCCTTTCGACCCGCACATTGTTCTACTCAAGTCACACCTGCTACAACTCAAGAGCCTAGAGTCAGATTCATTATCCGCACGGGCAGTGGGGTTCCATGTTTGGATGGCGATCAAGTATGCCAAGATGTCTCTCAATATCCATACAAGGAACAGGAAGAGGCAGGTTAAGGAGATCGTCCTCCTGCTTGATGAACTGGACAAGACCGTCACACTCCTCACTACCTCTCCTGTGAGGAGCTCAACATTCGTGGATCGTAACGGGTCTCTCGGGGATGAACACTGGTCATCATTCTTTCTCATTCGGGTGCCGAACCCGTCCTTCACGCACATGATGGCGGTGTGCGGCGTCCACCAGCACCTGGAAATGCGCCTCCGAAGTTCGAGTCCGAAGGAAGAGAATGAGGACTACCAAGACGCAAGGGAAGCAGAGAGCATGCCTCTCATGATCGTGGCTCTAGAAGGAGCGCCAGTGATCCCGACGGCACAGGAATACAAGGAGCTGCTCGGTCCTCACCCCATGGTCCTGAAGACGCTGTTACGGAAGGGATTTAGCTGCCACAAGCCTTACCACGGCCGCTCCGCCTGGGATTTGGCCATGAACGCGGGCTACGCGGGGATCCTGGAGCTCTTTGAGGAATACAGGGGTAAGCCGCCCGCGCGACGGACCGACGACAACCGTCGTTCTCCGACAGCGCGAGGACGGCACGAGGACGGCAGCGAGTCCGACGAGTCGAACGCATCAACAGAGGCCGTGACTTCATTGGAAGGGCAGCCTCGCCTCGGCAGCGAGTCAAGGAGATCGCGTTCATCTGGTCACCTGCCGAGTAAGACTGAACGACGACGTGGGGACCAATCCTCACGGCGAGTCCCGCTGGAGTATCAATACACACATTATCAACCTTCAGCCCAGACGCCTAGGAGTCGACCACCTCCGCCGCCACAAGGTCGACCAGAACCTCCCCCATATGGCAATCTTTCATTCCGGCCGTATCACGGCACGAGACGGCCGTACGACGGATATGATGACGACAGAGGAGAATATCCCGAGTACCGCTCTTTCTATCCTGGCAGTTATGCTACCTATAGCCCGCCACCCCGTCGTCCTGTCAGCTACTGGAGGGGAAATCGGCCGGATATACCCCTGTCAACCAACCCTCCCCACCTCTCATACCGTTCGATGGATTACTCTAGGCCACCGTACTGGGCAGAGCAGTGGTTCCATCCGCAAACTGCTGGTCCTGCGGATGCTTACTACAGGAGTGGATGGCGGGGAGAGCTGCCGTCCAGGACGAGTTACGGTGGAGGGTATGGATATTGGGATCGATAGTAGCAAGGTTGGAGAGTGTGCTAGATAGCACTCAATGTGTCGCACATCCGCAGGTTTTCCTTCCCTGTGTCAGAAATGGTGGTATGGGTTGCTTGATTAGAATAAAGTAGGAGAGAGTTGTGAAGGCCAGGGCCTTCCCAGACTAAGTACAGCGCTCCCAGCCTCCTGAATATTCGGCTTTGGGCTTCGGCTTGGGGTCGGATTCCAACACCCTGTAGTAGGGAGGTTTTAAATTAGCACTTTTCTTGGCTGTATTACAAACCAGATAGAACAAACCCAACAATACCATAGCACGCCATTTAGAGGGCTGGAAAGCGAAGGTTAGTAGTTAAAGACGATTCTAAGGGTTTATTGGCCAAAGTTCTATTAAACACTCTAGCTGTGTTGGATGTTGGCTTATCTTAGACAGCAAGTTCGACGTTAGTAAGGTTTGGAGTAGAGGGGTCGAAGCAAAACCAAGAAAGGACTATCATATTATACAAGAGAGCTGTAAAGCAAATCTTTGCAGGATATATTCCAGTTTTGGGCTTGGTAGCAACTGTAACTAAGGTGGCAGAATAAAGCTCTCAAAGCACGGATAAAATCAACGACATGTTAAAGCAGCAGCTTCACTGGCCCACTCACAAGTTAGGAAATAACTGATGGCAAAACAAGGGCAGCAGAAAGGCCACTTGATGGAGCCAAGGAGCCACATAGTAGGCCAAACATGACCGAGGACGTCTACATTGTTGGGCAGGCTAGCGAGTAGTCCATTTCAATACATAACATGTTGCCCTATTCTTGGGTGCACTTTGTTTTCTGGTTAAGTATTCGTAGTTCTGTTACTTTGCTACATGTGCATGTACCTAAGCTTAGACTAAGACTACATTGTGGCCTCGTAGAACTGTAAGAATAAGTCATCACAACCCGGGACTTCAGTTTGCCTTGACACCTTGCGGGTCGGTGAAGACCATGGAGGTGCCAACTAGTCATAGGCTCGTAATACCGTTTCCATCGTGCCCTTAGGACTCCCGCTCAGCCTCAACCATCTCAACCCGAGCGTTGTTGCGCTCCTTGACAATCTCGACATCGCCATCATCAACACGCTCGACCGTAAGCTTAGTCTTCTTGAACTGGCGAATGGGGACACCGTCAAGGAACAGGCGGTCGATCTCCTCAAGCGTCTTGCCCTTGCACTCGGGCACGCAGAAGTAGGCAAAGATGGTGGCTAGGACAGCGGCGCCGCCATAGATGAAACCGACCTTGGCGCCCAAGCCGGCATAAGGCTTGTCGAGGAGGTAAGGGGTCGCGTAGGTGGTGACGAACTGGATGACGATGTTGACGGCAGAGGCAGTACGGTAGGTCATGTCGCGAACAGGGGTCGAGGGGATCTCGGCGGTCAGAATGTGGGAGACCGGGGCCCAGCCGGAAGCGAAGCCGAACCCGAAGATGGACAGCATAGCGATGATGCCGACCTTGTAGGACTGAGGAGGGTTGCTGGAACTGGCACCGAGGCCACCCATGGTAAAGAGAGATGCGATCTGGATGGCACCACCCATGAAGAGCATTTGTCTGCGGCACTGCAATTAGTTTTGAGAGAACATAAAAAAGAGTCCTGGTGTGTAGGTTTTACCTTCTACCCATCTTGTCGACGAGAGACATGGAGAAGACAACACCCATGAGGTTGACGAGCTGGTTGACCACAGTCATGACGAAGGGATCCAAGCTTCCGAGCGACTTGATGTAGATCGTGCCGTACTTGTTGGCGAAGGTGTTGCCGGTGAGCTGAAGGAAGAAGTTGACGAAGCAAGTGATCAACGTTCGCTTCAAATTGCTGCCCTTCCAAAGATCCCAGAACGTGGTCATCTCCTTCTCCTCGTTGATAATAGCTCTGGTGGCATCAAGTTCCAGTTTGATATCCTCGTCAGTATAGGCACTGCTTCGCAGCTTTCGTAGAGCAATCTCTGCGTCGGCGTCTCGGCCCTTGAGCAGAAGCCACCTGGGAGACTGGAGATTTGTTGTCAGTAGATAGAATCAACGACATAAAACACATGATAACTTACCTCCGGGATAAACCAGATACAAGCCGCCACGATAGCCGGAATGACAAAGAACAGGCCAAATGGGATGAGCCACGACTTGTTACCATCCAGCTTGGAAGTACCAAAGCAGATCAAGCTCATAATGAGACCACCGAACTGCAGTTGGTCATTAGTACCTTGGCGGCGCCGAGACGAGGCTCTCCAAAAGAGGGGCCAACTTACAAACAACATGAGTTGATAAGTCTCAACAACAAGACCTCGAACCTGCTTAGGAACAATCTCGGCCTGGAAGACGGGGACAACAGCCAACTCCATGCCGACGTAACCATCTTGATCATTGGTCAGTAAACTCAAGTACTATATAGGTTGGCAATGGCTGTGTCACTCACAGTTCAGGATACGTGCCGCCAAGATCTGGGCTTGGTTCCTGGACGAGAAGGTGATGGCGGCAGTGCAGAGAGCGTAGATACTCATGACGAACATGACCATGCGACGGCCCCAACGGGAAGAGATTTCACTGCCAATAAGAAGGCCTATAGCAGACTCCAAGTCAGCACGCAGACAGCAACGACGCAACACAGCAAAGAGACGCACCAATGACGAATCCAATGTATGGCAGACTGTTGAGGAGAGCGAGGAAGTTGGTATCCAGCGAGTATTTTCCTTTCGCGTTCTTAGAGCCAAACTGCTGCTGGAACGCATCCATAGCCTGGGTCGTCGAGTAGGCAGTCTGGTCGAAGCCAAAGTTGAACTGCGAGACGGCGATCAGCCCAACCGAGAGGAGCAGTGTCCTGTTGAACAGACGCGGGATGGCCGCCAACTGCTCCTTTGTTCCCGTCATATTGAAGGATGGCACAGGGTCACGATATCAAGCCGAGATACAGTTTCTTGATGGCGTGGTCGATGAAAAGAAAGGAGGGGAGAAAAAGGTTTCGCTCGACACGGAGAGGAGATGAGGCGAACCGGTCGAGATAGAGATGGATGACCTTCCCCAGCCTGCATGGAACACGACAGACCAGCCTAATATAAGTAACCGCAAGGGCAAAGCAGCGACAGAAGAAAGAAAAAATGGACTACGCGATCGCGTTGAACAATATCCTCTTGATGCGAACAAGGTCGGGAATCCGGCTGTGGGGTGCGGACCCCGTGGGGGCGAGGAGGAATTGGTTGAGCCAGTGATCAGGGGATGCTGTAAAGAAATTGCTCCCCTGTCCCCTCGCCCTGGGCTGGCCCTGCTCGACAAAGTACGGAGTAGGACATTTTCGCCTTGATGGGTGGCATCCCGGATGACATGACCCCCAGCCAGACCCCAGATGGCATGACTAGCGACCACTCAGAGGCCACATGGTTCCTGTCTAGGTCCCACTAGGTTATTCGCTAGTCAGACTGTGCCGGTGATCTTGGCCTTTTTGCAGCCGTATTCATGCCGAGCTCCCCGACACGTGAGCCGCCTTGTCTTAAACCAACATCCAACCATTGCTACTCTAGGCGAGCTGGTGCAGAGAGTCGCAAACACTTTACGCAACAGATTCGTCTCCCCAATTTAATGTATTGGGTCCGTCTAGACTCAGCTCCAAGATCAGCTAACCATCTCGGAGTTCAAGCTGACAACAATCGTGAATGGCTTTGTGGACCGTCTGACCATACCTTGATTAACTCATAAGCCCGCGTGCCCGCCCGCCCCCTTTCCTCCCCGGCTCCCCGACGCCCCCGACCTTCGCATCTGGGACTCAGCTTCCATCCTCTGGCATACTAATACCAGGCAAGGGGGGCGAACAAAGCGAAGAGCCATGTTGCAAAATCACAACTCCGCCGCCCCTCCAAATATCCACGACTCCGAAGTCCGGCCATCAGACGCTGGCCTGCCAAGCAACGGCGCTCTCTTGGTTACGTCTCTTCTCCGGCCAGGAGCCTCTCCGGGTTCCGATCCACGCCGAGAGCAACGGCAAACGTCGAATCTGGATCGAGAAGCCTCTCCTCCTTCTGGTAGCCAGCCTAGCCTTTCGCCACACCCTCACCCACCCGCTTCCTCAGACAGGGCTCGCCGCCGAGCTCGGCGACGCGCCCTAACAGCATGCCAGCTATGTCGTGCCCGCAAGACAAAGTGTGACAATGTCCGGCCTTCGTGCGGGTACTGTATCTTTCAGGGGGCCAAGTGCGTCTACACAGACACGCCTCTCGGTGCTCGCGTCGTGTCACCGCGACCTTCTCCCCAACCGGCCGCCTCCTCTCATAATGGCCAAGGGCCCTCGAACGAAGCCCTCCTCGATAGCCTCAATCATCTAACGGGGCTTGTCGAGGGTCTGCGCAGCGAACTCGATCTGCGGAGGACATTCAACCCGACGACAACGCCTGGCTTCCCAGCCGCAGATTTCCCCACGCAGTTCGTCCCGCAGGATCCCAGCCTGCAGCCCCTCGTCAACCAGTTCGGCAGCGCCCATCCAAGCACAGAGAGCGCCTTCGCCGACGATGGCTTCGGACGCCTCGAGGTGCCCGAGCTGGCCGCGCGGACGAGCGCCTGCGAGTCCATCCTCAAGTGGCCGGTGCTGACCGAGGCGTACCCGGACGAGAACATCACGTCTTTCCCGCTGCAGTCGACCATCCGGGACGAGGCCGAGAGCCTTGATGCGACCATGAGTGGCACTGCCAGCGGCGGCAGAGGGACTGTCATCCACGAGGACAACATATGGCCGCTGTGCCGCAAGTTTCTGGTCTTGATCAACGTCAAGAACCCTATACTCGACGTGTCCGAGTTCAAGCGGTACGCGAGGCAGGCTGCCGAGTGTGGACCGACCTGGGATGGACGCGGGTGCTTGGTGGTAAGTCTACTCAGAACTATCAGTCGGCATGTGCAGTATGTGCTAATGAATTTACCAAACAACTAGCTCCTTGCCTGCGCCCTCGCGTCGCTATCGACGCCCTACCACCCAATGCAAGACCCCGTCTCCGAAGCCGACGCAGACTACAACATGTCGTCGCCGTCCACCGCCGCGCTGGTAGACGAGTCGGCGGCCGAGGCGTACTACTCGGCTGCCAAGCGCCGGCTGGGCCTCCTGCCGACCTCGCTCATATCGATACAGTGCCACTACTTTGCAGGCCTCTACGAGAAGTTTGCCATACGGCCGCTCTCGGCGTGGATGCTGCTGCAGCAGGCGTGCGTGCGCTTTCAGGCATACCTCTACGCCAAGGCGTTGTCCACGCCGGTCGACGGCGCGGGCGATGTCCGGACCGCACGACACATTGAGCAGAGGCTGTATTGGCTCTGCGTAAAAGCAGAGTGGTAAGCAGTATTCCCACATAGTTTCACGCCTTATGATCCAGATCACGACTGACTTCAGGGCCCTACAGCGAACTCCGCGCCGAGCTCCAGCTCCCGGCCTCCGGCCTCCTCAAGTTCAAATACCCAGACCTCTTCCCCTCCCTCTCCTTCCCTTCGTCCTCGGAACTCCTCGACTTCTCCGACGGCTTCGCCGGCTCCACGGGCCAGAGCCCCGAGGCCACCGCCGCGATGCTCCTGGGCGGAATAGGAGGAGGAGGAGGAGTAGGCACGCCCTCCGCCGCGACCGTCTCCTCCTCGGACCGGCTGGACCCGGAGGAAGAGCGCAGCTGGCTCTACTACCTCGCCGAGATCTTCCTGCGCAAGATCATGAACCGCATCCTCGACGACGTCTACGGCCGCGGCGAGCAGCACTGGGTCACACCTCCCGGAGGCGCCGCCGCCGGCAGCGGTGGCATCAATCGCTCCCTGCTGTCGCAGCACGCCGCCTACGGCGAGGAGCTGGCGCTCTGGCGCGCGCACCTGCCGCCCCAGCTCCGCTTCGCCGACGGCGAGGCCCTGCCGCCCAACGAGCTCGCCTTCTTCCTCAAGACGCGGTATCTCATCTGCCTCGAGTGGATCGCGCGGCCCTTCCTCTACTACGTCACCACCGTTACCGCCACCACCACCGCCACCGCCACCGCCACCACAACAACCGCCAACAACGCGACGACGTCGATCGACAACAACCCGGCCGTCGTGGCGCTGGCGCAGCGCTGCGTCGACACGTGCGTGGCCCTGATCCCCGTCATCGCGCGGCACCACCGGCACGGCGGGATCTGGGGCCTGCTGCGCAAGTCCTTCAGCCTGGGCCTACTGCTGATCGCGGCGTCGCGGCGGCCGCTGGTGCTCGAGCTGCCCGACGGCTGGCAGGAGTCGGTCCGGCTGGTGATTGCCACGATCAGGCGGTGGGAGGACGGCGCGACGGACCTGCGGTGGATGCGGCAGACGCTGGAAGGCATGTTGGCTGGGGTGTGAGAAGGTTTTGAAGCGCGCTTGGGAGTTTCAACTGTACATTGTACATACGTCTATCCAAAGATGGTATATATATCTCTATCATGTTGACATCTATGATGCTCTATCGCCGCCACAATGCCTCCCTGTAACCAAAAAAAAGAAGGATCATGCTCTTCCTGGCAAATACTTCATACACCACGCTGACCATGTTCCCCATTAACCCTGAGAACGCACATCAGCCCTAGAGAAGACCTCAATGCCACTCCCGATCGACCCTCTCAAACTCCTCCAAGAACGCCCTGAAGAACTTGACGCCCAGGCCCGGGTCCAGCGCGCCCGTTGTCGCCCGCACGCTGTGCATGCTCAGCTGCGGCAAGCCACAGTCGGCGCTGCGCACGCCCAGCATCGAGCTGATCGTGGGGCCGACGGTGCCGCCGCTCCGCGAGTCGTTGCGGATCATAAAGACCTGGTTCGTGCAGCCCCGGAGGGAGGCGACGCGGTCCAGGACCGCCGTCGACACCGAGTCGGTCGTCATGTGGCCGTTGCTGTCGGCGCAGATGGCGACGCCGACGTTGAGCCGCGGCATGTGCGACTCGAGGTACTCGCCGGCAAAGTTGGGGTTGACGGCGTGCGTGACGTCGGCCGAGACGAGGAAGGACGAGGCGTAGGTGCGTCCGAGGACGCCCGGCCCGAAGGAGGCGCCCGAGGCGGCGCACATGGCCTCGACGGAGCGCTCGATGACCGAGGGCAGGAAGTTGCCCCTGGCGCCCTGGCGCAGCAGGCTGCCGATCTCCTCGTCGTCGAAGAGGACGACCATGCGGATGACGCCGTCGTCGTCCTTGTCCTCGGAGCAGAGGAGGCCCTGCATGGCGGCCCACGAGCACAGCTTGTCGTCGATGCGGCCGGCCGAGATGAACTCCCTGTCCATGCCGAGGAGGGTCGCAGGGTTCGTGTCGAACAGCTCGAGCTCCCAGTTGACAATGGCGGAGGGGTCCTTGAGGCCGAGCTCCTTCGCGATAAGCTTGACAAGCCTGGGCGGCTGCGTAGAGATGAACGAGCCTGCCGCGCCGATAGTCTCGGCGGCCGTGGCATCGGGGTTATCCAGGCCGATGATGGGCACGGCCTGCGTCTCCTTGTTGTTGTTGCCCATCATGCCGACGCCAAAGTGCGGCGCCAGCGTGGGCACCTTGGCAATCGGCCAGTCCAGCTTGACCAGCCTGACGCCCGTCTTGCCCGTCTGCTCGTCCCGCACGACGACCCGGCCGCCGACGCTCAGGTCCCGGTCCCACCAGGTCGCGTTGAGCGCGCCGCCGTAGGGGGCCACGCCGAGCTGCACGTATCCGTACCGGCTGGGCTTGTCGCTCACGGGCTTGAGCTTGGCCGTCAGCGCGTCGATGTGCCCCGCAATGATGGCCACGCCGTTCCCGGGCTTGTACGCCTTGCCTACGGAGAAGGCGACCACGGAGCTGCCGTTCCTCGTCACAAAGTACTTGCCGCCAGGCGCGATCTTGCCCGTCCAGTCATCGCGCGGCGCCATCTCGCTGTAGCCCTTGTCGCCCAAGGCATCCTTGAAGTACTGCACGGCGTGGAAGACGGTCGGGTTCTCGGTTAGAAAATGGCAGAAGGGTTTCGTGAAGGAGGCAGGGTCGTCTGTACGGAGAAGCGTAGGCATCGGCGGGGCGGGCGTGCTGTAGAAGGAGCTCGACATGGAGGCCGATCGGAGGGACAGGTTGGACGCCCGCTTGCGCAGGAATTCAGGCGTGTGTTTGGTCATAGTTATGTATGTGTGCTGCCAAGGATCACAAACAACGAGGGAAAGCAAAGCAACTGAGATTGAGCTGTAAGGTTATAGATGTATCAGATAGAGTTGTTAGGTGGCTGATTGACTTGGGAAGCAATCGTTTAGGTAGGTAATGCGGTGATGATAAGGTCGGATGTGACTCGAGCTCGAGAGCTGAGCTCCGGTTGCCAGGGACAAGGAGCTAGCCTGCGCCAATTAGTTAGGAATGATTGACATCGGCAAGTCGGGCTTGTAAGTGCCGACATCCCCACAAACCAGCTGAACGACATCAATTCTCAGTCCTCCGATGGTGAAGCGAAGTTCTTTCGACCCGTAGAAGACTGCTTCTGTCTACTCTGCAGTCGATTGGACTGTTGAAGCTGTGCTTTCCATTATCATGAGAGAATTAAAGTCGCTGTGAGGTTTCCAACAGCACTCCTGGGTAAAGACTCGGCAGTTTAGATTCCCAGCTCCTGTACAGCTCGAGATGGCGACTTTGAGCGGGCAAAGGCTATAATGAACATTTGTATAGACCACTTCTCCCGGATCCTTAGAATGAGACTTATGAATAGCCGCTGGTGGTGGTACTCTGAAGTCTTATATTGATTTACCACTGTGGGCGTTTAGCCTGCTTGCTGCATTCTTTTACGGGAATAGATATCACACTTGAGTAATGGAAATATAAAATTCTCGCTGAAGTCATGTTCAACTTGGCACTGGTAAACATACTCTCGAGCTATACAAAGTAAACACGAGTTTCCCGACCTCAACAAGATGAGGTACTCTCTACCGACATTAAGTCTAGCAACGACATGCCTCTCCCAGTTGCTCCCGCCAGATGCGCCAGGCCCTGCACCCAAGTATCCCATCGGCGTGAGCAAGGCGCCCTTCGCCAAGGTCTCGGGCCGCATGTTTGAGATCGACGGCAAGGTTCAGTACTTTGCAGGTAGCAGCACAACACTCAAAGCCACCGCCAACTTCATGATTCGCTCTGACTAAATAAATGTCCAGGAACCAACGCCTGGTGGCTCGCGCACTTGAGCAACAACAGCGACATAGACATCGCTCTAAAACAGATGATCGACGTGAGATAAAACCGCACCACCGTAATCCAACCTCAAATACCAGCTCCTAACAGACAGTCTATGTCCGCAACCCACAGACGCAATACAAAGTCGTCCGCGTCTGGGGCTTCGGCGACGTGAACCAGCCCCCGCCGGCCAACGCAACCGACCCCAACCGCGTCTACTTCCACCTCCTCAACTCGACCGGCACCTACATCAACTACGGGCCCGCCGGCCTCGACCGCCTCGACTACGCCGTCTCCGCCGCCGAGGCCCTCCTCCCGGACCCGGCCAGCTCTTCCACCGCCGACACGAACAAAACAACAGGCCTGGGACTCCGCCTCGTCCTCCCCCTCGTCAACTACTGGGACGACTACGGCGGCATAAAAGCCTACAACAAGGCCGGCCTGGCCGCCGACGCCGCCGCCTGGTACACCGACGCCGCCGCGCAGCGCGCCTACCGCGCGTACGTCAGGGCCGTCGTGTCGCGGTACCGGTCCAGCCCGGCCGTCTTCGCCTGGGAGCTCGCCAACGAGGCGCGGTGCGAGGGCGGCGCGTGCGGCGCGTCGACGGACATCATCGCCGGTTGGGTCGCCGCGACGGCGGCGTACATCAAGGCCCTCGACCCGGCGCACATGGTCACCACGGGCGAGGAGGGCTTCTTCGAGCGCGCCGACGGCCTCGGCGGCGGGCAGAGCATCTACGGCGGCGTCGCGGGCACGAGCTTCCGCCGCAACGTCCGGGACGCCAACATCGACTACGGCACGTTCCATCTGTACCCCAGCTGGTGGGGGTACCCGTACACCTGGGGCGCGCAATGGATCCGGGAGCACGACGCCATTGGGGACGAGGTAGAGTAGCCTAGCCCAGCTCCCCCTTTCTTTGGCATATTATCAAGATATCAAGTGTGACGGCAATAGTGCTGATGTAGTTGACAACGCAGGTCGGCAAGCCCATCGTCCTCGAGGAATACGGCACGCCGTTCCCGCACAACCACACGGCGACGCTGAAGCCGTGGCTCGATGCCATCGAGGCCAACTCGACGCTGGCGGCCGACCAGCTCTGGCAGTTCAGCCCCCGAGATACCAGCGTGCCGCCAACGAGCTTTGCCGACGAGTTTGCTGTGTCGATTCTCGACGATGAGTATGAGGTGCTGTGCCGACAGCACGCGGCGAATATGCTGAACAAGAAGCTCAAAACCTGAGGACTGGCCATGCTGGGATGCTAAGCTGTCCGGTTGAACTCATCAGCGATTTACGAAGAAAAAAGAGGCAGCAACCATGTGAGAATAGTGACAGCGATCATTTTCAGTATTTACAAAACAAGGCCTTTCCTCAGGTTTCAAGACCGCAACTTGAGGTACCTGAGCAGGCTTTCTCCAGCATCAAGTTCAGCCAACGTAAAGTCCGATGATCACGAATGCACAAATAGAAGCGTGCCAAAATCCCTCCGATCTCCATTCGGCCAAAGAACTCCTAGCTAAAGACCAAGTGCACCAATCCCCAATCCCCAAGTCCCTACCGGCTCGGCTAGGGGAGAATCTCCATGCCATGCGCACATGATATGCTCTAAAATATACATACAAGGAGGCGTATGATCATCACCGCCAACACTTTGTGGAAAGCTGCGCAAGAGATATGCTTGATTTTCCCGTACTCCCCATTTATCGCTGAGTTTCTTTCATTCGACTCCCTTGTCTCATTTTATGGGACGTTTCCATTGAGCAAGGCCAAGTACATCAAGCCTTCAGCTTCCACAACTTTGGGCCCTTGCCCACGCGCTCTGCCAGCGATTCCACCGAGTTCTTGATCTGTATCTTTGTGCACTTGGGGAATTCAGTGCTGAGGATTTCCACGAGGCCGACCTTGCTAAGCTTCTCGTATTTGAGAATCGTCTCCTTGAAATCCTGGACCATTTCAGGTGGAATCTGTGCCGTCTTGGGATCCGGCTTGGACGATCCCGATGTGAGAGCAGCAAAGGCATCGGTTCGATTCGGCGGTGGAGCCATGGGCTTCGAGGTGTCCGTTGATATAGTATGATTTGCCTGGTCGTTAGCCGTGGCTTTCGACTTTGGCACCTCCGGTTCCCAGTACTTGGTAGAGAACGGGTCAATTCCAGAATGATGTTGTAGAGTATCTGCTCAAGTATTAATATTTCAAGTTGGTACCGAAAAAAAAAAAGACGGGAACACTTACCCAGTATGAATTCGGTGCGGAACTTGTACATGTGTGGCAGAGGACCAAGCCGCTTCTGGTTCTCCCAGCACAAGCCCGTACTCTCAGGTTCCATGCCTGACATGAAGGCGTGCCGCAGAGGGCCCTGATCGTTCTCGTCGTCCAGGAAGTCGCCCATCTCTTCATCATCATCGAGATCTTCATCGTCGTCATCGAGCAGATCGACATCTTCTCCATCACCGTCGTCGACCCATTCCGCTTCGGAGTCATATTCGTAGTTGAGCGGCAGGACTTGCTTAGACATCGGATTCCTTGCCAGCTTGTTAAGACTGGCATGGGGAGGGACACTGGTGACTGTGCCACAATAAGGCGGTCGGACGTCCTCCCTGAAGCTGAGAAACTTCATAGGCACCCTCTTGAGCAACTCGCGCGCCATCTTGATCTGCGCGTTATGAGACTCGGTTGTCAGATCCACTGGCATCATTGAAGAAGTTCCCATGTCGGACATGGCGGCAACGATCTTGCGAACCGACGGATATTGTCTGCCTCGGCGGGGTGGGAGGGAAGGAAGGTGGAAGTAGTCGACGGTGGAGCTAGAGGTGAATTTGGTGGTAGTGAATAGGCCTCGCTTTTCGCTAATGTGCTCGTCAAGAATTCGTGACTTAGCCTCCTTCGTCTCATCATCCATGACAAACCCGCCCCGGCCTAGGCTGACCTGGTCTTTGACGAAAAAGGGCTGAAACAATTTTTCGTACTCGGAAACCTCGTCAGCCTTTGCTTTTTGCGGTGTCTTGACTGGACTGCCGTTCTGAAGGGTCTCGTTGGCCTTTTTGGCTGGTGTCGAAGGACCAGTCTTGAAAAACGAGTTAAGCCTCATCTGACTGCGTTCCTTCTTGTCCTTGGCCTCCTGGATCTTCCTCTCCTCTTCTTCCTTTTCACGCCGTTTCCGCTCCTTCTCTTCGTTCTTCTTGCGATCTTCCTCCTCTTTTTCCTTGCGCTTCTTCTCCCGCTCCTCCGCACGCGCCTTCTTCTCCGCCTCTATTCGTGCCTTCTCTGCATCTCGTGCAGCTTTGGCCTGGTCCCGCTCTTGCTTCTTCGCTGCATCGGCCTTGGCCTTTTCGTCCTTCTCAGCCTGCGTGAGCTTCTTCCTCTTGGCCGGAGGTTGGCCGGACGCGGCATCGGGCTGTGACGAATTGGCTGCTGGGATGGATATCTGCAATTGGGAAGGCGTTAGGTGTTGCTGTTGAGGCTGAGCCGGGGTTCCCGTTGAGGCTTGAGGTCGCGTGGGTGTGAGATTTGGTGAGGGTGAGTTTCTCGCCGGAGTGCTGCTGCCCGCATCGGTCATGGAGCCAGGGCTGCTCTGTGCTGGCGGTGATTGAGGAGGTACGATGACGGGGAGGTGTGGCATCGGATGTTCTGTAGCGAGGAAAAGATTAGAGGGGCTGGATGCATCGTCGACAGCTTGCTTTGGTCTGGGAAGTACTTACGGAGCGGGACGTTTTCAATGTCTGACAGCGGTCGCTTGGCACCGATATCCATCATGGTGGGAAGATCTTCGTCCGCAAACTCCTGATGACTCCTCTTCCTTGCCGGCGACTCTGACTCTTGTATGTTTGGCGATACACTGAGGAGAGGCATCGAAGAGGCGGGAGAGCCACGTAGCTCTCTGCTGGGAGGAAGGCAAGGAAGGAAAGAGTCGATTGGTCGTCGTGAAGCAATCAAGGTGCAAGCCGCAAACCAAGGGACGGTCAATGAATCATCAATTCAGGGCTTTGCAAGCAGGCTCGCCAACAAATGCTCCCATCTAGAGGAGTAACTCTCGTGAATTGCAGCAACAATAAAAGTCTCGATGCTCTAGCCTGCATTCAATGAAGAAAGTCAGGCAGCCGTTGTCGCCAAAAAGATGGGGTAGGATTGGTGGTGGTGACTGACCCCTGCCGAGAATGGCTGAATTGGCGGGACGAGACGCGCGAGGAAGTCGCGTTCGTTTGGCGTCTTGCCCGGGCAAAGCTCGCGTAGGGTGGTAAAGGGGGAAAGACCCTGCTTTCCTAATGTGGCGTTTGAGGCTGGAGTTGAAGTCACGTGTGCTGAGGCATCCGTAGACCCACATCTCAGCTTATTTGGTGAAGGCATTTCCATTTTGGGATTGTCCACACGCACTAGGCGAGCAGTTACGTACCCTGGCCCCTCTCTTCCTCCATCGTCCATGCCAACTCCACATGGTCCGTTCTCCCTCCCCCACCCCTTCCTGGTCAGATTTTACATCATGGACATTGTGACGAAGGCGGGATCAACACATCTTATAATAACCAGAAAACGACTTTAAATTACGCTCTTTTTTGCGGTTGTTTTGCTAGCGCATCGCCATCTAAATTTGCTGGTGCAGGGGCCATTTCCTTAACAGCCTGTTTAGAATCCTCTCGCTAAGCACCAAAAGAACCCTGTACACTAACATTGCAAGGTACATGGCTGTTAGTACACAACCCAGTATGCCGAGAAGGCTCTGAGCGCAGCGAAGGGCCTCCGAGGCGGAGACCCTGGAGCCCGAGAGGAACGAGGGCGGAACGGGTCCCATTTTACGAATGCGAGCCTTGCGAGCAGTGAGGGCTACTACAACCCCATTCCCTAAAGCCTGCGTTGCAGGCAGTCCCCTAGTCCTTAATACTCGGTATTAAGCATCTGCCAGCAACGGCCCGTTGACCAAAAGCGGCAGACACTTCCTTGATCTTGTACTACAGACACTATATTGTCCCGAGTCCTTGTTTTTGGTGACTGGATTTGGCAAAAGCGCAGCAATGACGCACCTAGTACGCGATGATGAGATGATCATCAGGGACCGAAGCTGGACCGACACTGCTGCCCCTCGGGCAAACAGGCGACGGTGAGCTGTTGGAAGAAATTATTGCCGTCGTGTGTGCTGCATGAAGAACTGCAACATCACGGGCAACAAGTCATTATTTGGGCTGCCCTATGTGGTGGTGAGAGAGTTTTTTTGGAAGTTCAAATTCACATTCGCTGTGTTGGTATCTCTGAAGCCAAGTAGCGGCTTTTTCCTACTCTTCCGCAGCGCAGAATACAAGGCTGCTGTTCCCCTCCAGCTGAAAGACATCAAATCACCCCATCATGACCACCCCTCCCAGTCATGCTGACAGCCATGCTCGTATTCCCGCCGTATGATATTAGTCGGCCATGCGTCCACAGGGAGGCCGCCGCGCTGATGATAGAAAAAGAAAGAGGCAACAAAAAGACACATGTGGAGCGAGAGTATTCAATCCATCATCCCATTGCTGGGACTGTCCGTGGAGACCGCGCCTTGAACGACCGTAATTAGGTAGTGGTATATCCCTCCTGCCTCAATCCAAAACCCAAGTTGGACAAATTTCCCTCTTGACGCCAGACAATGCAAAATAGTTGTGTAAAAAGAAGCTTCGTAGGAGCGATCGTGGTAAGAGTGGTGGTGTATGGAACAAGAGTATGCCGGTGGAGAAATGCATAGAAAAGGTTCATTGCATCGCAGTGCGATTGATGTTGGTAAAAAAGGTGTTTTCGCTCATCGCCGGACTATGCGTGGGAAGAAACGAGGTAGGTGCGTAGTTGTTGTATGTGAGGGATTTAATCGGGATTGGCAATGTACAGTCTGCCAGCCGTCAGAGTCATCGTGCGCTCGTCAACGCTGCCACGTCTCCGTAGCTCGTCAGCGCTCTTGACACTCTTTTCTCTCGTAACGGTGGCATGCTTGGCGCTGTTGGCAGGCAGGCGAGAGGCACCGCCCAGATCGGGGACGGCGTCCGCCCTCTCGGCGCTGCTGCCACTGGCAGTGCTGCGCGCCCTGCCGCTGGCAGCGTCGTCGACCAGCGTCTGCTCCTCGACCAAGCTGCCCGTCCGCTCGGGAGTGTCGCCGGGGCTCCATCTCCTGCCGCCGCTCTGCGAGCTCGAGGCGACGAGGCCGCCCGACGTCCTGTACGCCAGAGCGCGGCGGCCGCTGGCCGTGCTGCTGCGCCCGCTGCTCCCCGTCCTACGGTGGTGCAAGCGTTGCATAGTCAGGTCGTCGTCGTCGCTGTCCTCGCCCTCGACCTCAGTGGCGCTGAGCCGTAGGGGGACGCCGCCGACGCCGATGTAGTTGCTTCCCGCCGAATAGCCTACCACGCCGGGCTTGCCGTGATGTCTAATCTTTGCCGCGACCTTGCCGCCGGCGCTGCTAAGGCCGGTGCTGGTACGCCCAGCGGCGGCTCCCGTGAATCCGGCGCCTGAGCCGACCACTTCTTGGGTGGCCCTCATCTTCGCTGCCCGCTGCTGGGCCAGCAGCCTAGGGTCTTCATACTGAGCACGGTCGCACCAAACGGTCGCCTTTTGCTTCCGCAGAAGGGCGACATAGGAGGTGGGCGAGACGGAAGCGGCACCGCCGGAGCGGGAGGATGTTGATCTCCTTATCTCACCGGTCGGGCTTGTGCGGTAGGCCGCGGGAGGGACCATGCCTGAGCTGGAGACGGTGCTGAAGGTGTTCACCGAGGGCGAGCGCCGGTTGTGGCTCGCGGTTGGCTGAGCCAGGTGCATGTTGACGGGTGTCGGCGACTGGATCTGCGCCGGGAATACGTTGGACGAGGTTGTTCTGGTGCGAGAGTGTGAATAGACGTTGGGATCGATCTGCTGAGGGTGCCTTCGGGGCAATTGGGAATCGAGCATCGTCGACGCACGGCCGACCTCGATCTGGAATTTCGCCGCGGCTGCTGCTGCTGCTGCTGCGGCTGCTGCTGGTCTTTGTTTGAGGAGGCACCTGTGCTGGACTGGCCTCCTTTGGGATGTTTGGAGAGATGCAGAGGAAAAGCGAGAGCGGGACTGTCAACGATAGATAAAGAGGACCGGCTGGGTCGGGCTAGCGTGGTGAGAAGTGCGCCAAGGTTGCCAGGCTCAGCTTGTGTGGTGGTCAGAGGAGTGGAGTCGGCTACCTCGCGCTACGGAAGGTACGTCTAGCGGCTGCTGCTGGCCCTGACATTCGGCGCAACTGAAAGGGTTTGGAGGGGATTGACGGTGCGGGCGAGCGATGGCACGAGCGAAATAGCGTGCGACCTTTTCGTATTGCGCAGGTATGGGGAAGCTTTGTTGTTAGGGGAATGTGTGGGTTCTACACAGCCTCTTGTTCTCTCTTGTGAGGAGCGGAGCGGAAGCGCCGATGAGCTCGAGACGAGGGTCCTGTCAACCGTGCTGTAACAATGCGCAACTGGAGTCAGCAACCCCCCGAATTTCTGATTGACGATTTTCTGAGAAAAAGATCAGGCAAGCAAGTAGGAGGAGAAGAAGAAGTCAACGAGGAGCGAGGAGGGGTAGACTTTAAGGTGTGAGGGACTCGAAGAAAAAGCAGGGACTGAGACACGAGAGTGAAGGCTGGCTGACTGTTGTATGTAAAGTAAGTACATTTACTTGGAAAGTATGCGCTGATGTATGTCGGCGCACTGAGAGTAGACCAAGTCTGGTCTCCAACGTTGCATAGGGCCCTGTTCCCTGGCCTGATGATGTTATGCCTGATATGTGCGCTTTTATTGCCCGCTACGAGCCAGCATCCATGGATGTTACAGGTCAAAACTGGTGGTACTTTGGCGGCGGGAGCGGGCCAGCCTAACGAACAGGACAGGGGGACTGAGATCCGGTGGTGTCCAGCAGAGCTGCTTGGTGGATTCGCTCGACTGGCCTGCCTGGTTGTGTCTCTCGCAGCATCTGGCGCTCACTAAACGACATCACAATCCACTTCACCGTTTTCTCAGAGCAGGGTTGGGAGCAATAGTACTCCGTACCATAGCTACCTCTCTGCTCAAAAGTTCTTTTGTCGGTCATGCTCCCAATGGGAAGTCTGATGCGGTCCGATGGCTGAATTTTAGCTTCTCTTCCTTGTCGCTGCTGGGGAAGTAAGGTTTTCTCTTCTTCTTGCAGGTTGGCTGGCGGGCCCGAGGCCTTTGCCGCTAATGACCTCTAGCACCAGCCTTGACTCTCGGGTGTGATACTGCCGTGGGAAAAGCATCGATTGATCCTTTGTTAGCGCGGGGGTCCCTCGTCGGAAGCGGCAAAACCAGGCCTGAGGGATCCCAAAGAGGGAGCTGACGGGCAGAAAGAATCAGGGAAACCACCGAAGCAGTGCCAACGTACCTGGCCGTTAGCGCCAAAAACCCTGCCCGAGCTTGATGTAATGGTGATTCGGCCTAGCTCGCTGATCCAGCGCATTCACTACTGAGAGACCGACCTTTGCCTGCTATGCCAATTGACTACCGGAATGATCGAGATTTCGGTTTTCAGCACAGCAGATCCTCGCTTGAAGATCACCGCGGGGAGCGAATACGGTCACGGGAGAAGGTCACCTCGTAGATAGGGCTGGTTTCTTAGAGCATTGCCCGGCAAATGCGCCACTTGTAACGTTGTTAAAGCTGTCTTAGACCTGGTTGGGGAATTGACTTTCAACTGGTGATGCTTTGACCTACTTTACTAACTTCAGTAGCTGCCACCAGGACAATGCATTGAATGATTGACAGCCAACGACGCCGAGCCGGACGATGGCCTGGGGAAAGGGACCCAAATCTCGCCAATGCAATGCATGACTACTGGCTTATTAGCTGCTTGCTCCGTCCATGTCGACATCTGTCTGCTACGCTGACAGCCTACCTGCTTCTACTTCTTACACACCGCCAGGTTAGCAGCAGGAAGAGTGCGTCTGCGATAAGCAATCCGGCGGGCTGGGATGTCTGCCTTAGCTTACTCCGTAAGTACCTGCCGGCCTGAGCGAACAGTCTCAGGACAAGCTGAAACGCGGTCGTAGCACAAGCAATTTACCACGGGGCGAGCTCTCGGAGGGTGGTCGAGCGCGACGGAAGATAGGCGTGCTCGCCTGCCAAAATGATTTCCTCCGTGCACTCCAAAGAGACAAGGGTACAATCTATCGCCGACAATCATTCTGGTCTCCCTGGCTGGCAACATCAGGGAAACGGAGTCCCCCTCAGCCCAAAGGAGACACGACTGATGCACAACACTCTACTTGACTCCATCCTAGCGGAAGCTCCTTTACAGAAGCCAGCACATGGTGACACCAAAAGGACATGTCCAAGCAGACGCCAACACGTAGCTCTCAATAGGACCACGATAGCTGAGATGCTAGCCAAAGCTTCGCAGTGACGACTCTGGCGGGTGTGGGATTGCTCAAGAACATCAACACCAGTACAAGCAGCTACTCCGTAAGGTAGTTACGGAGTGATTGGACAGAGTTCACGGTCGTCGCACACACACCCAGCCAGAAGCGCTCGACAGGGGATGCCAATTGGCCCGCTTGATGGCGGGAACCTTGACGAGCCTGCATGTACGTATGCACGCTGGCGCATCCGGGGCTGAAAAGAGGGGCGTCGCCATGCCTGATGTGATGAGCTGCTTCGCTAGGCCAGCAAGCTTGTGCAGAACAAGCGTCGGGTATTGGGCTTTTCGGTCTTCTCTTGGAGCCGTTGTCAACAAAACAATCCATGTCAGCATCACCTCGTGGTGCTCGTCCAGCAGGCTCCTTTGTGACAAGTGAAGCGAGACCCGCAAGGATGCAGCTTCTGCTGCTGTCAACAGACGTTTCTCCTCCTGCGCCTCTAGGATGCGCCGGAAACACTTCCCAACCCAACACGCTGACTAGGTACAATATCATGAACTTGCACACAAAGTGGTCTTATCTTGAGGTTATGGACCCCTGCTACGGTATTTTGCGTGATACCATGCCATTAGGGTGGCAGGCATGGGCAAATCCGGGATGGCTTTCTCTTTACCCCACACCAAATTGGCTTTTTGTCACACTGTTGCTCTGCTCTGCTCTGTGAGCCACATGAGCCCTTATGTCTGATGTGTCGGAGTGTCCTCCTGGATGTGGAAAAGCAACTGATTTGACATGTTGCTTGGCAGAGTAAGTTAAGGTACCTAGGACCGTGCCGATTTCCGTGCGCCGACAGCCAATTCGCCTAATCCTTGAGGTGATCTAAGAATTGGCAGATTTGTGAGCAGCACAGACGTCATCTTCTGACCTCCAACGATATGACTGTCACTGCCAACGGCACGTGGACAGGGGGAAAACAAGGGCTTCGGTGCGTGCTGGGAGAATTACCGCATTCTGGCTGATAAGCAAGCCACGACACCGAACAACACAGACAATGGCACTGATCTGCCCAAGTTCGGGGAGGTTTCCCCGCGACCAGGGCCGAGGACTAGTTGATCGACCACCGTCGTCTAGACTCCCCAATCCGCAGAGGAAGAAACACAAGCGTGCGAGCCATTGACAAGCCCTGCTCAACAAAGGTGAAGCTATCGTGAGCTCGCTCCTTGGTGTCGACTGTTCCAGGCTAGAGCACAAAAACACCACACAGGTTGCAGGGCTAGCCTGAGAATAGAATGCGCCGGGCTGGACTCTATCTTCAGCGCTTGTCCTCATCGAGGCTTCCCCCACCGAATAAGCGTTATCTCTGCCCAGAGCCAACATTTTTCTTGGTTTTTTGACAGACTGAATTTGGTCCTGGAAATGGGTCCCTTGCGCAAGCACAGAGATCTTGACGTACCTACGTCCATATGGAACAGTACCAAACTCCCTTTTTTTCTCCTTCCCGTTTTGAGTAACGTGCTCGCCTCCCGGCGGGTCCCCACTGTCCACAAGATGGAAAATTCGCCGATGACGCCCATGGACGACGATCTTCGCGACGTGCCGTCCTAAACAGGCGCCGTGCCCGCCCTGACAGGTTTGGCGGTTCGCCATGCAGAATATCCTTGGAACGGACAACGTGCGGCGAGCTTGGCATCGGTCCAAGATCTTTCCTTTGCGATTCTACGGCACGCAGAATACTACCGGATCAGTGTCGAAGCCATGGCTAGCGAGTCGCCCGCGGCGCAGAGACCAGACCGACCACGCAGGCTAAAAGCTTGTTGCGTTCCATCGATACCGATTTGAGGTTTGGAGTGCTGATTCATCCCAACATGCCGCTTGCAGCAAGCCCATTCGTCCCCTCTAGTACCTAGATCCGGTCCCATCACATCTCCTCCGGAGTAGCCCGGAGTTGAGGCTCAGGTATGAACATCCGCATGCCCACAGAACATTCCTGGCTCTTCTCTCGCTCTAGTCGTCGATGCTGCAGCTCGGGAACCACCGAAACTAAACGGCCAACCGAGCGGGAGATCTGCTCCTAGGGCGCGCACACACATTCTTCCAGTGCTTAGCCGCATAGCAAACCGCGTTTGCCCTGGAGAAGCAAGACAAGGTTCAACACCTAGGGAATGCACAGCCATGAGTGTAATGTTACGTGCATGTGCTGGAAAACGATGCTCTGGCATGTAGACTTTGGTCCCGTTTGTCGACGGATTCATTCGCTGGGGAACGCGTGGCAAACCCGACGGCTTGGTTGACATGAAGCAAGCGAGCGTATGCAATCTCATCTATGCTGCATCGGGTACGCCGTCCACGGACGTGCATTGCTGGAGTTGGTTTTGCTTTGCTCGCCTTATCAGACTCCGCTCCTGCTCCTGGTGGACTCCGCCGCAACAGCCTTGTTCGTTTGCAGCAGGCGGGATGAACGGAATGCCTGCACGGCTGAGTTAGCCATGTGAGGTTAAGAGACCTTGAGACCAAGCATTCGAGGAGCCGTGCAGAATCACTGACAGGGCAGGCGCGAGTTCTCTCCGCCTGTCCCACTGGGAATCCACCCGTCGCGGGAGCTGTTCTACATTCTAGACCACATCTCTCTTGCATTAGGCCATCATATCCCCAGTCTGCGAAGTTGGTAGTCCACTGCGATGCACGGTCAAGATCCACCGAGAAGTGCGGCGATCGTACGATTTTGTGGGTGCCATTATGTCATTGCTGGCTTGGTGCTGGATCCGAAGCCTCGCTGAGCAACATATGCTCCAAGAATCCCAAGCAATCCGAGAGAGAGAAGAAAAAACAATTCGTCGAATAGTTTGAATAATCCTGGTGTGGTGGTTGGGCAATTGGCCTTCTCCTTCCGACGATCTGCATTGCCTACTCCGTGCCACTTACAGCCTACAGGCTACTGGTGCCGTAAAGGATGGGGCGGCACTTGCTTGAGCTTGAGCCTTGTCCGCGTGGTGGCTCTGGCGCTCTTGGTTGGTCGAAAGTCGCTGTCAATTGTGATTTTTTTCTATTCTACGCGGGGCTGTTTGCTCAGAGGGCCCGCTTGTCGCGTCTAAACTGGCAGGCACGGTTGACTACCGACACCGCCCAAGCTAGGCTCTTTAGAAGCATCGCCAAAACTTCCATGCAAATACCATTGTTTTGTTGACTTTGAGCTGCATCAGCCGAACCTCTTTGTGCGCCATTCGTTTGAAACACCAAGCCTACCGCCATTTTGGCCCAGCGGTACAGAGCCAGGCTCTAGTTACCATCCATTCTGCCGCTCACGCCTAAAGGAACCCAACCCGAGGCCCATCCATGGCATTGTATCCTCGACCCAGTCGTTAACGTTGGGTGCTTGACGTCATGAAGTTCGCGAAGGAGCTTGACCAGGAGCTGGTTCCCGGTACGTCTTGCTACATGAGGCGGCTCGGGCTGGCAACCAATTGCTGTCACCTGAGGCAAACCCCCGTCGTTTGTGTGTTTCGGTGCCGCACTTCCATGCTAACCAAACCTCTCGCATCTCAGAGTGGAGAATCAAGTACCTCAACTACAAGGCCGGCAAGAAGTACATCAAAGCCGTCAGCCGGGCCATCAATCGCGCGCATGGCACACCGAGCGTCCGTAGATCGGGCGACCTCCCTCCCCATGCGACTCCCTCCTTCTACAATGCCTCTTCCACGCCTCGGCGGACTACGGCAGCGTCCGCGGATGACGGCGAGCCCTTACGAGACAGCCCTGCGCCCTTCGGCAGCCGACCCGTGCCCAGGCCCCAGCCCACGTCTAAGAGTGTGCCGATAGCTAGGAACGAGAGGCAGGCTTTGACAGACGCTGCGGACGATGATTATCACTATGGCAGCTTTGTACCGACGCCGCTGGCGCAGTCCCCTCCTCCCGAGCTGGACCGGAGTAACACCTTCGAGCTGCCAGCTCCGGCGATGCACGTCCCATCCGAGGGTATGGCTGGTGGTTCCAAGTCCGCAATGACGCTGCGCAAGTCGCTTAGTAGACTAGCTCTGAAGCGCAGCGTGTCCATGGCCGCCGACCTCCCAACCACGGACGGCCCCGCGAGCAGACGCACACCCTCGGTGGCAACGGTGGCTGATGATGGAACCCCGCGTCAGCGGTTAAAGAGGCTGTTTTCTACGAGCTCGCCGCTCGGGAGGAGGAACTCTCGCGAGTACAGCATGTCCAACCTGGATGACGTCCGCGAGCGCGAGCGGGAGTTCTTCCGGTTCCTGGACAGCGAGCTGGACAAGGTGGAGACATTCTACAAGCAAAAGGAAGACCAGGCGGCAGAGCGCTTGAAGCTGCTGCGCGAGCAGCTGCACGAGATGCGCAACCGCCGGATAGACGAGATCCGCAAGGCTAAGGAGCGAAGGGAGACGGCTCACTCCAACGGCGGCAGCTCGGGAGACAACAACTCCAGTAATGGAAAGAATCTGCCGTGGGTTGATCCTCTGAAGAACAGATTGTTCAAGCCCGGCCCCAACTCGAAAGCGCTGCAAAAGATGCCTCAGACTCCTGTCATGATGTCTGGTGCCGCTGGCGGTCGCGAAGAACGGCGGGACTACACCCGCCGCCCCCCTGAAGACGATGTGCCCTACCGCACAGCCAAGAGGAAGCTCAAGCTGGCGCTCCAAGAGTTCTACCGTGGGCTCGAGCTTCTCAAGGCGTACGCTTTGCTGAACCGTAAGGCCTTCCGCAAGCTCAACAAGAAGTACGACAAGGCCGTTAACGCCCGCCCGCCGTACCGCTTTATGAACGAGAAGGTGAATAAGAGCTGGTTCGTCAATAGTGATGTCTTGGACGGCTACATCACCGCCGTGGAGGACCTGTACGCGCGGTACTTTGAGCGCGGCAACCACAAGATCGCTGCGGGCAAGCTGCGCAGTCTGAGCCGGCGGCCCGGCGACGAGTCGGCGAGCTCCTTCCGCAACGGCCTGCTGATAGGCATCGGCAGCGTCTTTGCCATTCAGGGTTGCGTCGAGGGCGCGCAGCTGCTCTTCCACACGGATCCCGTCTTGAGGGAGCAGAGCAGCTACCTGATGCAGATCTACGGCGGCTACTTTCTCATGCTCTACCTCTTCATCCTGTTCTGCCTCGACTGCCGCCTCTGGACGATGAACAAGATCAACTACCCCTTCATCTTTGAGTTCGACCCCCGGTCTCAGTTGGACTGGAGGCAGCTCGCCGAGTTCCCCAGCTTCTTCGTGCTGCTGTTCGGCCTCTTCATCTGGCTCAACTTTTCGCGCCTGGGCTCGCCCGACATGTTTCTCTATTACCCCGTCCTGCTGATATTCATCAGCTTTGTCATACTGTTCTTGCCCGCTCCGGTGCTTTGGCATCGGAGTCGGAGGTGGTTCTTGTATTCTCATGTATGTCCATGTCTCTGCTGTAATGGATTCAGATTGTGCTAATCAAATCAATAGTGGCGGTTGTTCTTCGCTGGGCTCTACCCTGTTGAGTTCAGGGATTTCTTCCTAGGCGATATTTACTGCTCGCTGACGTATGCGACTTGCGTGAGTAGCCCCAATCTTTCCCTCTCGCTGATATTCAGGAGGAGGACTAACTGTTACCAGAACATCGAGCTGTTTTTTTGCCTCTATGCCCATTACTGGCAGAACCCAGTACAATGTAACTCGAACCACTCTCGCCTGCTCGGCTTCTTCGCTGCTTTGCCCCCTATCTGGCGTGCTTTGCAGTGTATCCGCCGTTACCACGACACGAAGAACATCTTCCCCCACCTCGTCAACTGCGGCAAGTACACCATGACCATCACGGCCGCCGTCTGCCTCAGCCTGTACCGCATCGATAACAATAACACCAACCGGATTCTCTTCATCTTCTTCTCCACCATCAACGGCATCTACGTCTCCGTCTGGGATCTGTTCATGGATTTCTCGCTACTCCAGAGCGGCTCGCGGCACTTTTTGCTGCGCGACATCCTGGCCCTCAAGACGCGCTGGTACTACTACGCGGCCATGGCCATCGACCCGGTCCTGCGCTTCTCGTGGATCTTTTACGCCATCTTCACGCACGACACGCAGCATAGCACGGTCGTGTCCTTCATGGTGGCGTTCGCCGAGGTCACGCGCCGCGGCATGTGGACGCTCTTCCGCGTCGAGAACGAGCACTGCGCCAACGTGGCGCAGTACAAGGCCTCGCGGGACGTGCCGCTGCCTTACCAGCTCGAGATGTTCACGGCGGCGCGCGGGAGTGCCGAGCTGGCGGGTGGCGGTCGGGCCAGCGGTGGCGATGGCGGTGCGGCGGAGGAGCAGTCTGCGGCGCCGCCTTCGACGGCGGGTCGGTCCACGGGCGTCGACGTCGGCGGCGCTACGCCGGAGAGGGCGGCGACGGCGATGCAGCCGACGCCGCGGCCCGAGGAGGACGGCGGGGGCACTGTCCGCCGGCGCGCTAGGACCGAGACGTGGGGCAAGAAGTCTATCGGGGCCATCATGGCCGAGGCGCACAGGCAGGACTTTGAGAAGAGGCGCAAGCCTGCTGGGGAGGGGTCGCCGAGGAGCGCTATGGGCCGGGGAGGGGCTCTGGGGGCTGATGAGGATGATGATGATGATGACGATGACGAGGCGGGGATGACCGATGAGGATGAGCAGGCGGAGAGGGAGATGTTGTTGGAGGAGACGCTTGGTGGGTTTTCGGGGGATGAGGACAGGGACCCTGATCGGGATCGGGATCGGGGGAGGAAGGATGCGGAGTGATTGTCGAGAGGGTGGGTATGGGGCTCTGTCAGGGAGAGGCAGAGTGAGAGGGAGTGTTAATGTGTTTGTAGACTGGTTGCATTGGTACAAGCAAATAACATGATTAGACAGGATGGGACGGCTACACCAGCGGATTATTAAGTAATACATAATTGAGATTACAGCGGCGTGTATTGGAACTCTATTGCTCGAAGACTGGTCTAGAGAGCAGAAGCTACAGTCTGCTATGAGTGGGCGCTTCATTGCATTGATGAGGAAACACGCTGGTTGGCCATCCATTTGATGATCTGTATCGAGAACAATACTTCAGAGACATGGATAACCCATCTCTGCGTCCCCAACCAACGTATGATAACACTTGAGCCTTGCCTTAGCCGTCATACTATCTCCCTCTACATGTTTGACGATAGCTTCGACTTTATCTCCACTTAAACAGACTTGCGTTTTATCCTTTAACGCTCTTAATGCGAACGCATGCGAAAACCCCTTATGGCTCTTGCTGCGCTCCCAAGAAGACCAAATAGGTGTTGGCAAGCGCGTCTACGATGCTTATCACGAGGCAGGTGCCAAGAGATCCGCGCCCCGAGTCGAGAGCACCCCTAACTGAGAGGAGCTTACATGGGAAAACGCATTGCGTTGCCCCGCAGGCTTCGTTTCAGGGCATCTTGATACCGTAGCACTGGGCAACTTGTTCTAGTCAATGATCCCGGTTGGTGTAGTCTTCTTGAAGGTTTGAATCGAATTATCGTGAAACCAGTTGGCGGCAAAGACGTCGATGTCTGGTACCGCGATGGCCGCCCGCCCCGTGCTGCCACGATACGCGTTGGACTCCATTCTGGAAGCTTGAACCATCGTGAGGATCGTTTCACGATCATCAATACCAATCCTTCTATACTCAGCAATAGCCGAACTGCCCAAAATGGAAATGCCTCACGGGCATATGTATAAATAACCCATAATCAGGTTTGTTGACTATGAAGTTTGTCCTTCTCGACAATTCTGAATCATCGTGAAATCACTCATCAGCCTAGACCTTTTTCTTATTCATACTCTTTCTCAAGTTGACAACTCCGTTCTTCCACGATCTACAAGATGCGTTTCTCGACCTGTGTTCTGTCATACTCACTCCTTACTGCGGCGTGGGGTATTGCCCTTCCCGAGGCCCTTAAACGAGACGTAAGTGAAGCCTCTATAAGTCCATAAGGTATGAGTACTTACATCTATTTCAGGTAAGCCTCACCGTCCACACGGACAATGAGACAGCTCAGATTAGCGTCCCTACTACAAGCACTGTGGTGACTCCAAATGCCGTCAATGGCCCGTAAGTCGGACTGTCGTCGCCATGTCATGCTTTGTGTGCTTGGGCTCACATAGAACTATTTGGCAGAGCTATTGGCAATGGTGCCGATGTGGCTGGCGCTGTGGCAGACATCGTGGACAAAGTCGTCAACTTGATTCAGAAACTCGTGGATAACGACATCAAGGTAAGCAATGCACACTTCAAACTGGTGCAGTGCATCGCTGACTGCGTCTACAATTAGCGCCGCCAAACATTCACTCAGAACGTCGTGGCTCGGGCGCGGCAGGAAACGGGGCTCAACGTCATCATGTCCAATGTCGGATACACATTCGACGGCACGGTCGTGTCGAGGACGAGCACCAAGTACAAGGCGAAGGTCGGGTCTGATGTCAGGTATGCTGATCGCACCTTTTTACTGAATCCCAAGCCGTGGCGTTTTGACAATGTCATAGTTTCGACGTTATCACATTCGAATCTGGAACCTTTGATCTGAAGGGCGATGGTGGTTTTCAAAACGTAAGTCAGACCTTACCGCAAATGACAGAAGTCTCATTCTAAACTGTCAAACTATTAGTGGGCATTTATCGTGAGCACGACCTGCCAGGCCGATGCCAAAGCAAAGCATATTCGTTGCCCTTAGACTTGGCCGCAGTCTCTCGCATTTTGATGATGAGCGAAGACTAATGGCAGAACTGGATCGAATCTGGAAGGTTGAAAGGATTTAGGACTGAGATATCTGTAATTTTTACCGGGTCTTGATCGACGACATCTATGTCGAGGATTTGAACCAAGCATGTTGCAAAACGTCCTCCGCCTTCATACGCTTTGCCGGATCATACGTAAATATCCTAGACAATAGATCAATCAACAGCCGCGACTCGGATCCAGATAGCCGCGGAAATGCCTTCAGCATTTCTTCTGACTCTTCCGAATATGCGGTGAAGTAACCGCCACTGACACAAATTGCCGTCGGCCTCCAAGCCAATGAACCTATCGCTGCCGGAAATGGAATCCTGAGCTCTGGATCAAAGATAACGAAGCCAGGTTGATCATCCATGCTCGTATCCACAGGCTCAACAGCTTGACCCTGGTCATTTATGAAAAGGCTCGGTGGCTCATCGAGGATCGCTTCTATACGATCCTCTAGTCGCTCGGTCACGTCGAGGGTCCAGAATGCGTCTCCCTCCTGCCCGCCAGCAACTGCAAACCCATCTTCGTCGAACCTGGTTTGTTTCCAATCGTCAGGGAGTTCACCAAGAAATTTAGCAATCTGCCTGAGTGCGTCCTCCGGACAACATGTGTCGTAGTCAAAGAATAGGTCGTCTCCGGACCTGAGACGGAAGATGGCACAGCCCAGGGCCCAGATGTCAGAAGCAGGGCTCAGGACACGCCCAACTGCAACCTCCGGGGCTACATACTTGGCTGGGATACCAGGGCGTCCGGAGGGAGGGCTTCCGACTGCAAAAGACTGGTCAAAGTCGAAAATGCAAGTATCTCTGCTCAAAATGGGAGTGGTTGATGCCAAGAAGTCCAAGGCAACCACGATATAGTCGGGTCCGTGCGGTTTTGGTGACTTCCTAGAGTAGGTTATGAGAGGTGACGTTGCAGGATGTCCGAACAGGTCAATAAGATCAGCCTCATCATACAGATCGAATTGGTCAGTCAGACGCACGGCCATGTTGTGGACGGTAAGGTCTATAGGACAGCATCAGTATTGGTCTCGACTTTGCCCTTTTCAAGCCATTTGGATTATTCTGCTCACCTCCGTGACAAATACCACTTGCATGGAGTTGTGCTAGAGCCTGGGCGGCTTGTAGAGACACCTCCTTAGCAAAATCTGGCTTTATTCTCGAGTAAATGCCCTTGGAGAGCTTGGCAAGGTCAGGGCCGAGAACTGGACCAACAAGACAAAGGTGCTGACCATTTGGCCCATCGATCCAAAACCTTCTGTCGGGGACAGCAAAATGCGGGGATTGAATGACACTGGGATGGCTTGCGATCGTAGAACGGGCCTCGTATGTTTGCGACTGGCTTGCAACGATAATCTTCAATGCGGCCCATCTGTGCGAGATGGTGTCCCGAGCGAGCCAGACGGTCGAAAACCCTCCAAATCCAAGCTTGTGAACGACACGATATCGCCCATCATAGACATCTCCAATGTGTACCGGATGGAAGCCTCCCGGCTCATATTTCTCAAGATATTCGCTTTCACCCAGCTGGAATGGGAAATATTTCCAGGGGTTGGGATCTGAATCTGGATCGGTTTCGAAGCTTTGGTCCATAGCGTAGCACTGAATCGCGAAGTGAAGTTTGGGTCAAAAGTCGGATCTTTATGGGGGCCACGTTGATGTACAGACACATAAAACGACATGTCTGAGCAAAGGCGACGATCATATGCAGAACGATGCCTGGTTGGCCGGACATAAATTGCAGCCTACGTGGACCACGATAGCGTGTGCATGCGGTGTCAGCCTTCAACTCTGCCTTGGGCTGCCTAATGATGCGTTCCAAGGTGGCAGACCCCAGCCACACGTGATGCTGGTTTCCTCTTTCGCCAATCATGTCATAAATGTTACCCATGTCTCCTGCAGGCTCAGCCGCAACCCCTCACGAATTTCCTTCTACTTCATTTTGAAACCCCCTGAGACGGATCAAGGCATGGCAACAGATTCGACATAGACTGCGAGTGCACATCATGGAAGTGCTGGGAGCCGCGGCCTCGGTCGCCGGGCTCATCAGTCTGGCCATCGAGATCCCGAAGATCATCGACACCGCCATCTCGATGAAATCGGCGCCAGAGGAGGCGGGCCAGCTGTCGCGGACGGTGGACGCCCTGGTGACCGTGCTCCAGCGACTCGAAGAGTTTTTGAAATCTGACGCAGCGCAGGATCTGGAGATGGCAGGCGACTCCGGCTTGACGCTGACAATTTCAGCCTGCCAGGACCGGGTCGTGGATCTGTCGAAAAAGCTTCGGAAGCAGTCCCTCGCGGGGACAACGTCGTCAACGTGTCCTGCAACGAAGAGGGTGAAGACTGCGTTGTCCAAGTTCCAGTGGCCGCTGGACAAGAAGGAGTGTCTCGATCTCATCTCGCAACTACATATCATGCAAAGCACTTTTGAGTTTTGCTTGGTGATCAAGAACTGGTAAGCTCCCTTGCGTCTACACTAGGTGTAACATTTTTTGACGACTCTTGCATCAGCGAGCAAATGTCAAAATCACACAAGGAGGTGCTCGCGTATTTTAAATCTCAAAGGGACGCGCTCAATCAGTTGGCGCAACTCTTCCCTGACCAGGCTGCTCATGCGGAAAGTATGCTCGAAAGACTGAATGCCGTCCAGTCTTGCATGTCGCTGTCTGCAGAGAGACTTAGCCGCATTCAGGTGGGTTTGGATGAAATGCATGAGATGGAGACAGGTATGGGTTTCGAATTTAGCCACGCTGGACAAGTGACGGATCTAACCAGACATAGCCCAGTTATACGGCCAAGCTTTGGAGTGGTTATCTCCTATTGACCCTTCTGTGAAGCATCATGAGATTTTGGCTGATAAAATCTCCGGGACTTGCAAATGGATCGAGACAGACTCAAGATTCCAAAAGTGGGCAACTTCTACCAACGACGTTGTGTGCTGGGTCGGAGATCCTGGTCAAGGCAAGACATACACAATGTAAGAACCCGGCCAATACAGTCATCATGTAATTGGCTAATATGTCTCAAAAGGTCTCACGTGGTAGAGTACCTCAAGAACCTCGTGAAGTCCAAGCCAAAGACATATGTCACGTATCTTTATTGTGACTACAAGAGAACAGCCAATTTCTCAGCAACCGCACTCTTTGGGGCTCTAGTCAGGCAACTTCTCCCACAGTTGAACGCATTGCCTAGCGATGCAGCCAGGTTCATGCGCGAAGCAAAAGTCAGACTAGGAAGACCCACTGCCAGGCTAGACGAGATCCGTACAGTGCTCGAGTTTCTCAGATCCAGCGTGTCCAAACTATATGTCTGCATTGATGCTCTAGATGAGTGCAATGAAGATGAAGGGCTTGTTGATGCGTGCGGAAAGATTCCATTTCCGACCTCGTTCTGCTTCATTGGGAGATCTTCTATTGTCCACACTGTCAGAAGGACATTCCCGAAAGTAAGGGGCTACGCCATAAGAACCCAAACAGATGACATCCGTGCATTTGTGGCGAGTCGGGTAGAAGCAGATCGGGCCCACCAGCCGGACCTGATGCCCAAGTCCTTGGAGGATGAGATATTAAAAGAGATACCAAGTCTTGCCAATGGAATGTAAGTGGATTTGCAATTCGAATTCTGCAATGATTGACCTTCTGACATCACGACAGGTTCCTCTTGGTGTCTTTACATACATCACTCGTTCTCAGCCACAATACAATATACAGACGCCGGCAGGCCTTGCGCAACCAACCGAGCACGCTCGACGATGCTTTTGGACAGACATTTGCTCGTATCAAAGAACATGTTCATACCGAACAAGCGCTGAAAATCCTCGCTTGGATTCACTATAGTGGAACTCTATGGATGGAGGAGCTGCGCCATGTGCTAGCAATCGAGCCAGAGCACCGTCGGTTCGAAAACGACAACCTTGGTAGTTCCTCGACTATCTTGGACTGCTGCCTTGGGCTAGTGCGGCTCAATAGACGATTGATTCTGGGCAGAAACAACTACTCCAGAGTTGCATTGGCCCACGAAACCTTGAGCGTGTACCTCGATTCTCACCGGCATATACTGGCCAGCATTGTACCGGTCCTCGCACATACATGTCTGACATACTTCTCCTTTCAGATCTGCGACCGGCTGCCACTTATCTACCAAGTTGTGACGGAGGGTCTCTTCAGGTTTTTGCAAACATCAAAGCACATTTCGAGTGACTTAGAGGAAAAGGTTTGGAAATATTGTGTCAACTTGAACATCCAGTTGAACAGCTGTGCGCCCGGAGAGTACTTACTGGGAATTCCCGAGCATGTCTCAAAGTTTTTGCACTTCGTCCCCAACAGCTTGGGGGGCAAGAGAATCAAGGAGCCTGCAAGGCAATCTTTGATTCACACGGCGTGTATGCTGGGTATTGACACCTTGGATCCGATCCTGGACCGTCTTTCTCAAGCTGTATATACGGCTGCAGAACATCCTATTAACGAAATGGACTGTGCGGGAATCACCCCCTTGGGCTGGACTCTCATATCACGGAAGTACAAAACATACTACGCTCTGATGGGCATTGGACCATCTTTTGTGGACTGCTCGAGCCTTAGTCTTTGGCGCGCGGAGCGTTTGATAAGATCATTTCCTGCATTGGATTGTAGCCGCGCCTTGTGGAATGGGGCTGCTCTGGACATTATTCACGGCTGTACCCACGCCGAAGCTACTCGAGATATTTGTCGCTCACGTTTCCCTTTTCCGTGCTTCTTGTACAACTATCCATCATCGCCCCAGGAAGCACATGGATGCTTGTCTGTCATGACCCGGGATCCGCGTTGGAACGTATGGACCTGCCTCCAACCACCCCGAGCGGGTATTCGCCTGCCTGTCAACAGGCTGGATGTCGATTTCGGAGACAGCCAAGTGTGGGCTCTGCTCTTCTTGCGACCCGATGAGCGACACACTCGGAAAACGTCTGAATTTGAAACTAGGGCGTTTCTATTCGATGCTTTGGGTTCCTCACAGCAGGGCTATCTCTCTCGCGCTGAGGTCCTCATCGCGTTGTTTGAGCCAGGTGGAACCGCGCCTGTGATGGTAACCTCAGACAGGGCCAGTGCCGTCAAGACTGAAGCTCATTTTGACTATCCAGACATCCGGGAGCGATCCCTGACGACAGTACCCGAGTGGGAGGGTCGGGTCCTTTTCATACCGCAAAGGCTACTACTTTGTGTCTGCGCTGTCATCGGTAGTAGCACCTTGACAAACCACCTACTTTCTCAATCCATATCGCAGATAAACTCGCCCGATCGATTTGGACGCACGGCACTAGACTTGGCTTTCAGGGAAGGCTCGGAAGATGTTATTCATGCCTTGTTGAGCTGCCCCGGGGTCGATCTCATCAACATCAACAACGCGAGGGTCTCAGCCCTCCACAACTGCGCGCACTTCAGGATGACCTGCCTTGCCGCGAAGTTTCTGGAGCATTATCGAATAGACGTTAATCTCCAGGATAGCCTTGGAAGGACGGCGTTACACCTAGCTGCAGAGGCAAGGTCGCGAGCCATCGTTCGTTTGCTGCTCAAGCATGGCGCAGATGTGCTTGTGCAAGACTATCAAGGCAACACGGCACTGCATGCGGCCATAAAAGCTGGGGATACAGTCATTTGCGACATCATGCTGGAATCACGCTCAAGCAACAATATCTCTGCCAGCAACGCCCAACTTGCGTGGAAGTTGGCCCTGGAGTCAGGAGCCAAATTCACCATGAAACTCCTCGATGCATTGCGAAACACTCCACAGAGATACCTTGAAAGCGGAAAAAGCCTTTCGTTATCGACATTGAATCAGCAAGCTGGCCCTATGAAATTCTTCCTGGCGAGATCGGACATGACCGAAAAGGATCTCGAGTTCATGATACAGTTGGATCGCACAGCTGCCGCAGATCGTACACGTCAAACAACCGTCACAAGTAGTGAAAATTCTGATACTACTGCCCTAGACTTCTCTAATCATCGATCCATCATCAAGGACGCTTTGATGAAAGGCGCAGTGAATGTCGCCAATTATATGATACGTCAGCACCCCGATGACCTTAATCATATCGGGGAGGACGGCGAGTCTGCCCTTCATCTAGCAGTGATCCACGACGCCCCGAAAGTCGTGCAGTTCTTGCTTGGTCTCAGCGATTGCGACCTGGACGAACCGGACCCCGAAGGGTACACGGCGCCACAATTGGCGATTAGATACAAACGACTTGAGATCCTCGAGACTCTTCTCACATCAGGCAAGGTGTCGATGAGGCAGGTTGACAGAAGCGGGGCGACGCTGCTCATCCTGGCGATCAGACAACGATTCCCGGATGCAGTGCCTCTTCTGCTCACATGTGACGACGTGCTCGTCAACCATATTGATGAGTCAGGTCGTGCCGCATTGCACTACGCAGTCACTCAGCAGGACATCGCTACAGTCAAGCATTTGCTGGCCTGCCCACAACTAGATCCCGCGGTTCTCTCGCGAGATGGGAGGACTGCACTGGCGTTCGCAGCCCCTTGTGCAAGCACAGGCATGATTTCGATCTTACTCGGGACAAACAGTATCGAGCTGGGGCATCAAGATGAGTACGGGAAGACGGCACATGACTGGGCGCGATTGAACAGCTGCAGGGAAGTGATTGAAGCGCTTTGGCTACCTGAATGAGCAGGGTCCACATACTATGGGCAGCAATGTCTGAGGGACAATGGCACACAGTGTTCATGGCAGACCGGCGGCGCCCCTGGGGTCCTGGACAATGGCATCGATCAAACTCTTGGCCCTATCTGATCGTCTACAGACGTTAATTTCTTCAATCTTGTTCTTAAGCCGCGATAAGCCCCAGACCACTAGGTCAAGAGGAGGGTTTAGATTCCTTAGCTATACACGGTCCTTGGTCTTCACTCAATTCGTCTCAGCTCGGTCTCGGACCGAGAAGGGCTGGAGTCTTCTCTCCAAGTGAGATCGTCCAGTTGTACATCCGTCTCTACCCTCTTGTAGCCTCTCCTTGCCTTGTATCGTCTCAGGGCATACCAGATGCCGAATGGGACTGACAGCAAGACGCCCAGCAGAACAACTCCCCAAACCCACTTCCTCCACCCGCGTATGCAGCATGGATAGAGCGACATGACGACTCCGACTGCCCACTCCGTCCACGACCTGTGCTTGCCTTCATCGGGAGCGATGCCCTTGCGGACGAGCTGCTTGGTCGCTGGACCCGTGGGGCCAGACACGAAGCGCTTGATGCCAAAGTGCGGTACGGTCTTCTGGCGGGGATCATCGTCCGGGTACTGGGCGTCTCCCCACAGGCCGGTGTAATAGAAGAAAGAGGTGATGTTAGAAGTCGGTGGGGGCGAGCTTCCGGGAGGGGTCAGCTGCGTCAGGGTGAAGCTAATGGGATCCAAGTGGTAGAAGTAGGCCGAAAGGATAGGATCCCATCTTGGCCCGGCATCGCAGTAATCAATCAACGCTTCGTCGTGGATATGGTCGCTGATGGCGGGTGTGTTCATGTCAGTATATCTCGTATATCCAGGAGCGCATTCATGTTGCACTTACCCTGCACTGGCGTAGTTTGCGTGCGAGCCATAGGCACTAAAGACGATGGGCTGCGGTATGTTAGACAACCGTGAACCCCTTGATCGAGGAAGATTACACGTACTCGATCATTCTCTAATGACAGTCCGGCATCGCCCCACTGATAAACGGCGCCATCTCGATGTTGACTGTACCAGATGCCTGTTGGTTTGCCGTCATGGAACCGGACCATGTTATGTTCCCTTGAGCGATTCGAAGAAGTTAACGGATCTCTTCCAAGTCATGGGAATTCTGCGCAAGAGAACGCTCACCAGTCGCCGACATGATCCCCAAAGTGCGTCCCGCTTCCGTCGTCCTTGACCAGCCGGTTCACTGGTTCCGCCACTTGCGTGAGGTTCGGACCACGGTCGTACGAGTAGAAGTAGAAATAGAACGCATCGATATCTATAGGTCCCCTCTCGACAAGAACGACCACACAGGAAGTAGCGTTTTGGGTCTTGCCCGACCCATCCGGAGTTTCTCCGTAAAGCCAGGTCGGGAGAGTTGTCACATCATCGACAGCGGTCAACGCGACCTGCCCACTGCTCACATCATTCAGGATGGCTAGATTATCCAGGCCAAGCTCAGGGACATCTGGAATCGACTTGTGATTGACTGCAGGAGAGGTATGGCGAATATGCCGAAGTAGATCAGCAGGGCGGAATGGATCCTCCGAGTGAAGCCAGATGAGCGGGGCTTTGAGACTGTCAGTAGGCGTTCATTGACGGCCCGGAAAGTACTTCATGGAAGAGAATGAAGTCCTTGTTCTGGACTTGAAGGATTACACCATACCGTAGTGTGTGATAAAGCCGGGAACGACGCGGTTTGCATCATCAAGCATCGACGAGCCGGACGTTCCGGATCGAGTGGTGGCAGTGGTGGCGCTGAAACATGATGCGAGCAGGATGCTTATCAAGGCTCCATAGAACCTATTCAGCGAACATCCACGGGCCATATCTCCGGGTCGGCACCACAGTTCGAGAAGGTAACTTGCAGCCTCATTTGACGATCGTGGGTGAAGAGCTGATGTTTACTTTTGAGGTCAGCGGGTGGGCCTCTCGAGATGCGGTGGAGCCTGGATGATGGGCTTTAGTCAGCCTGCATCAAGATTTCGCAAGTGCTGAGGTAATGCATCGGCATTGGTGATACTGCGGATTGATCGATCCTAATCTCGATTTCAGAGGGTCCGCAGCCCTGAGCGCTTACTTGAACCTTCATGGTGTGGAATAAGTGGCTAGGGAGAAGCATTGGTAGTAGTTCATATATTCAAGATCCACATCGGCGAGACCTTTAAAAGACATCAAGATAGCAGCCATCAGCCTGATGTAAACTCTTTACAATCCTTGAAAATTTCTCTCCAATGGTTATGAATAAGATGAGTTATATTCAGGAGCAGCGCTTCAATGCAGTTCCATCTTGCAAACATCCAAAGTGCGTCTACAAGAGGGAACTCTTTCACCTCCGAGACAAGACTCGCAGCCTTTCACTCTTCGATATATCATCACTATTGATAGGAAATTCATCGGTTGAACCAAATATTGCAAGATGCTCTTGTCGCTACACTGCCAATACGGGTCTCGTATTCCCTGCCTGATCTCAGGCTTGCGAAACATAGGATGGCATAACTTATCAGTTAGATCAAAATCACTTGCTCACAGTGACCAATCATAGAACAGATACAGCACCAATCGGATCTGCTTCGATTGCATGTGGCATATTTGCAGCATTGCTGCCCGTTAGGCATCAATGCAGCTCTCAGGCTTGACGGACTCCGTCAGGTCGACTACATGGTCGCGCAAGAGTCAAGTTATCCTTATAACATCGCAGAATGGCAGATGCTGTCAATGAATGCACTTCCATTCATCCTCTGCTACAGCACTTGCCCCAGCATGCCGGTTACAGCGAAGATCCGGGGCCCTCGGGGGCCTGACTTCTGGGCCTCTTTTGATGCAGAGGATCACCAGCTCGCAGCTGAAGCTCTGAAGGAAGAGGTATGCGTACGGAACGATAGTGAGGGCCTGAAATGCAGTTTCTAAGTACTCTAGCAGTTTCGTCGCACTGAACCAGCCAGCGACATTCACTGCATAGGTGGCGGGCGAAATTATCCCTGGACCAAAGTCAACTTTTTTTGCTTCGCTGATTGCTGGATATTCCTGCTCAAGGGCGGTTTCGGTATTGAAGGACAGGGAGCGTGTCTCGAACCAGGATTCGCATATGTCCTCAAAGACGAAGAGTGGATAACACTTGGCCCCAATACTACCATATTAGTGATGGAGGAGGGGAATATGAAGGGAGAGTGTGCAAGGAAAACGACAGAATTGCAAGAGAAGTGGAAAAGGGAAAAGAAAAGGGATTCCCGTACGGTGTGGGAAGGCATATTGGCCAAGGTTCGAAGGCTATGGTAAATTCATGTCAGATAAATCCGCCTGAGGTACTCTGGCAAAAGAGAAATCTCTAATACGAGATGGGTTATTGTACTTGATAAGCCCCCTTTACCGCTGACAGTTCATGATGTTGCCTCTTGAACTGTGGCCCCGAGCTCAAAACATCCGAGTCTCGAGTCTCCGCAACAGAGCCTCCTCCCTTCCGCAGTCCCCTTCATCACCATCTACCCGGCGGACCCAATATCAAGTATGCTCTATTAGCGAGTGGTAGGCCAAATCAGTGTTTTGCCATGAGCTACATTGGATCGTCCCGTAACCTGCACCGCGCACATTAGTGCTGCCCTTGGTTCCAATTCCTCGGGACGCCAATCTGATGCAACTTCGTGATCGAGTGCGCCCGACAGAGGGCTCAGGGAAAGAGAAACCAGGTTGACAGCGTGTTGATTGGTGGACATGGTTGCTGCAAGGTCTCCCTGGTCTTTGGCAGATGCAGTGGGTTGAGATGGCGGCTTGGCGTTTATTCTCCACACCGTTTCGTGCCGCCATTCGGAAGCTTGTCTTTGCTCCACGTGGGATCTGCCCGCCCATTTCGAGATTGCACCCTCTCGACGATGTCTCCGCAAGATACTCCGACTCGGGGCCCTTGGCAGGGCAATAGTCTCTCTCGCGCCGGAGAAATCCATGTGTCTCATCAGCACGTGTCAATCATTCTGATGGACGTGAGCTGATATTCCTTCAATAGTCTCTTCTCTAGATGTCAATTTACGAGTGATGCATGGGACAATGTTGAACCTCATCACTACCTGTCAGAAGCAACCTGAACGCTTGCCGGGATGTCCACAACAATACTGCGCCTGCACGTGGTGGACAAGGTAGCATTGGTGAAGGAGCGGAGGTGTGACTGGAGCTTCCATTTAATACATATGTCCCGCGCCTGAATAGCTACTTTCCTCTTCCGTCCTTGATCGGCGTCCGCTTGCTGTTTCGACAAGAACACCCAGTGCTTTGCTCGAATACCTTGCTCAACATCGCCAATTCCGCAATGGCTGTCCTCTCGACCCAGCGTGCCGGCGTCATCGCCCTGGCTTTGGCTGTTCCGGCCTTGACTGTCGCTGCCGACGTCGACCTCAAGTGGCATGCCCCCGCTGCGAGCAAGGTGAACAACCTGACCCAGGTTCTCACTGGCAACGGGGTCTACGACTTCATCTTCGACACCAGCAAGACCCCCGACGACAAGTATGGCGTGTACAACTGGTGCAACATGCCTCACGTCAGGAAGACCGAGTACGTCAAGGCGTCCGATGAGTTCGAGCTGCAATATGTTGAGGTGGTAAGTCATCATGCGTGCCAACTCATTGGGGTATCAATGCAGGTTCTCACATGTCACGACAGGCGCATCGCCACCACAAGCGTACCCCTTACCAGGACAACACCTTCCCAGTCGAGTCATACGGCTGGGACTGCTCTGACGTTGCGCTGTTCTACACGGGCGAGCCCATTGTCTCTGAGGGTGACTACACTGCTGCAAAGGGTTATCTCGACCATTTCCAGACCACTGAGAACCACTTCACCCCTGCGGCCAGGAAGGGATTCCAGGGCAACTGCCAGTTCCCCCAGCTGACCGCTGGTGCTCTCGACGACTCTTATGTCCACGGCGCTGACCTCTACGGCGTCTATGGAGACATGCTTGGTTTCCTGCCCAAGCGCTCCGATTCCAAGTGGCAGGACAAGGTCAAGTACCGCGTCACCAACAACCTGATCACCAGCCAGGTTGCCGGTATGGTCATCGAGGGCATGTACCAGACTACGACTCGCGTCCCTCTCCACGTCGAGCCCAACGGAATCGACTCTCTCGAGCCCCAGGGCTTCTGCAGCGCCGGCTCGAGCCTTTTCAACCAAATCAAGTCCTCGTCCAACCAAGGCTGGCAGGAGCACCTCGACAAGGCCAAGAACCTGTTCGCGACCCTGGACAACATCTCTGGAGTCCCCAGCAACGACGGTGGCTTCCACATGAGCTTCGACCACTACTACGACAACTTCTCGGCCCGCCAGTGCCACGGCAAGCCCCTGCCCTGCAAGATTGTCAACGGCAAGAACGACACTAGCACCTGCGTCACCCAGGAGCTCGCCGACAACGTCTACCGCTTCGGCCAGTGGGAGTACTCGTACTACTACCGCGACGCGCCGCAGTCCCTGGCCGCCTCGGCGTCCACCTACGGCACCTGGATCGCCACGCTGGCCAACCACCTGCGCGCCGTCGTCGAGGGCAAGTCGGACGGCACAAAGTACTACCACAACGTCTGCCACGACGGCTCCATCTCCCGCCTCCTGTCCGTCCTGCAGATCGACCAGATGGTCTGGCCCGGCATGGGCTCCGAGGTCGTCTTCGAGCTGTTCAAGAAGAAGGCCAGCAGCAGCGGGCCCAAGCCCACCGGCGTCGTGGCCCCCAACTGCGCCCACGACAACTGCCTGCGCCAGATGATCGGCAAGATCCAGTCCGCCAGCGCCTTCTGCCCCAGCTTCACGGCCGCGCCGATGCCCTCGTCGACCCTGGCCAGCCTGCCCACCTGGGTGAGCAACTGCAAGGGCAGCGCCGAGCGCGTCTCGAGCGCCTGCTCCTGCGTCGTCCCCGCGCCCACTTCGAACAGCACTAGTGCTGCTCCTTCCTCCACCGCCAAGCCAGAGGCCGGTACTGGCAGCGAGAGCGGCTACTACGTCCGTGTCCTGTTCGGCGGACAGGTCCTCAAGTCGTCCAACCCGAGCCTGGGTGTTATGGACCTCATTCCCGTCGAGACTATGCTGGGATACTTTGATGGCCTTGCCGGTAAGAACGCAGACAAGGTCGTTGACATGTGCAACGGCAACATCCCGCTTTCGAAGTAGAGGATGTAGAGATGTTTCATAGTTTGGGCCCACGCTCTCTGTGTGCACATGTGGGCAACAATGCTGAGGATCGACTGTTCAAAACGGGGACCAGATATATTTAAGTAATTTCGTAATGGGTTCAATGATTTATGCAATGTATATATACGAAGCAATATTTCTCTCTGAGATCACCTTCAAAGTTGTCTCCTCATATTCAACTGAAGCGTGGTTTCCTCCTAGTCCGGCTTATTATGGTGCACTTTTCTTCTTTTGTCCTTGAGTCGCGCGATGTGAATGGAATGGGCTCAACTTGTACCAGCCCCATCAATCAGAATCTGCCTGCACCGTTCAAGAGGCCGCACGACCCTCTGTAGCATCTCTCGTCTCCAGACTTCAGGCGGCGTACTGCGATTGCCCCCTAGGCACCATGCTACGGCTTCGGCAAAGTCGGGGCCTGCCTCTTCATTAACTTCGAGTTGCCACTCCCTCGCAGCCATGAAATCAAAGGCCATCCTTTCCTTTTCGTTGTTGCCGCTCGGCCATCTTTTCCGGCACGCCCGGCTCTCGAGCACCGTGCCAAAGCAAAGCTCCAGTAGAACTATGCCAAGGAGATCGAGGGACTGGAGGAACGTGGCTGCCTTGCTCTCGCTCGTTTCTGGGGCTTCTAGACGGCGGCTGAGATGTGGCTGGTCCAAGGCGAATATACTCGAATCACCGCCAGAGTTGCTGAATGCTATATCGGACTTCGACCAGGTAGCTGGAAGCCAAGGAGTATCCAACAGCTGGAGAAACGAAGAGGAAAGAACCAGAGCAAGTGAATAGCGTTGTCGGCGAGTCGGGGAGGGCTCTACATGGCCATGTAGAATCTCATCTAGGGTCACGGATGTGAGGCTTTTCATTTGCCGGTGGGATACCTTGTAGACGTAGTAGCGACAGTCTTCCTCGGGTATGAAGCCACAGCACGGTTCACTACCCTTGTCAAGGGAGATACATAGGCTTTTGATTGGTAAGGCGGTTGCATCTTCAGGACGTCCGCAAGGAGTGCCCGTAGCCATAAAGGTGATAGAGGGCGCAGCTCTAGGGTTCAAGAGTCAGCCAGGTCCAAATACTTACTGCCATGTATATACGCGAACCAGCTTACCTTCCCGTTTCCAATATGTGTTGCTGGCCTGTCGTCCGCAATGCTGACTTGAGGGGCTGTTTTCCTTTTGGATCTGATGGCGGCAGAGTAGCCATCGGACTCGATTTCTTTGCCTGAGGAGGCTGCTCGGCGGTTGAAACGAGGTTTCCTTCCACTATTCGAGTTTGGAGAACTTCCCAACTCGACGGCAGAGACTTGGCGAAGACCACTTCGAACTCTGACTTCTTGTCTGTGCGGTGCTGTAGTAGTAGTTGGACGCAATGCTGCTGCTGACAACAGCAGTTCCAAGCCGAAGCGAGAGCGTGGAAGAGCTTGTTGGCATGGACGAAGAAGCGACAGATGGCGGTGTCTATAGCCGAGTTCTTGGCTGCTGTCGCCCTCTTACCCACAAGTAGTGTCTCTTTATCGCTCGTATCTAGCAGATCTTTCATTCTGCTAAGCAGATCTTCGAGCTCTTTGAAGAGCTCTTTTCGCACACTTTCTCCGTTGCAAAATTTGATTCTGTAGAGATGATACTCCAATCTGTCCTGACTCGCCGCTTGTTTGACTCGGGCTTCCTTGGTCCCTTTCTGGGCATTATTAGTACACTTATTCATTCTTGTATGTGCCGCGTCCTGCTCACCGAGGTTTTGATGCGACTTTGAACGCTATTCTTGTCAACAGCGAGCTCATGATTCAGTTTCTCCATGACTCCGGCGATGGCTGTCATATGCCTTAGGTACAGCTCATATGACTCGGCAAGGCGAGCTTCGAGAAGGTTTGCAACTGCCGGGTCCTTCCAACCCTCCCCTTCCGGTTTAGATAGGAGTTCCTCGACCTTGTCATTGTCCACTACAAGTGGCAATAAGAGGAACTTCAGGTGCCGCTTGTACGCAACCTGAAAGAAAGTCAAGTGATCACTGCTCTTCTGGTACTCAAACCGGATCTTGTACCAGAAGCCGAGGCGCTTGCCAACCTCACTATATCGTTCCAGAGCCTCGATGGCGATCGGGATGGCGCCCAGAACGATGCCTGCCACTTCGAAACCGGACATGATGGCGCATTTCACGGCGTCTGGACAACAAAATCGCTCACGAAGCTCACCAGCCTGATGAGGGGGAAAGCTGAAAATATGGTGCGCGTATCTCGTGCTTATGCAACCAATGCACCTCCACCAATCATGCCAAACATGCAACTGGGTCTTGCATGTTCCCCGCCTACATGATCGTCATCAATTATGCCTGACGAGTGTGGGCAAATGCCTCAGCTCAGGCGCACATCCCTTTGATACAGGTGAGCCGCCGGGTCTGCCGTTGACGTCGCCAGGCCTGCTCTGTTCAAAGCCTTAAGCCACCAGCACCAAAGCTCCAGAGTACTGCGCTTGGAATATGGATTCTAGTGAATCATGTCGCAGTCGTGAAGGATCTTCCCGCCAAAGTGAAGCTCTGATGGAGCCGCTCACCATCGCCGACCAGGCGCGTGCTACCAAAGCCTGCCTAGGTCAGCTACTATCCGAGACAAAGCAAATGGCCACCAGCGACGACACTGCAATACAACCAAACACCATTGAAGACTTGATTGACAGATTTGCGCTGTGGGCAGGTAGCTTAGGGGCCCTTCAAGCCCCTGTCAAGATGTTGTCCCTCGACTACAGGCTTCAAGATGCCCGGGACATCCGGGACCAAATATGCGCTTACCTTGCGAATCTACAGGAAGCTACTATAGACCGTGAGTAGCCCTTGCTGAAGCTACAGGGCCATATTTGACTTGCTCTCTTCCATAGTGAAAGCGATTGCCACAGGCAAAAGTCCAAATCGTCCCATGCACGAGGGATCTGATGACGATGAGGAGCCCATCGATTCTGACAACGCGCCTAAGGATGAGGCTCACATGCTCGTCGAGGTCATCGACCAGTGCATTCGGTCTCTGTTCCGCATGGGGGTTCTGATCCGCCAGGCGACTCCGCAAGATCGTTTCAAAAGGGCAATGCAGCATACCGAATTGGCTTTTCCTAATACATTCGACATCCAGCACGTGGAGCGCAAGCATGCCAAGCTCCAGCGGCCCGAGTTGAAGTGGTTTGCCCAACGTCTGGGTAACGCAATGGCGAAGCGACGACAGTTTATCAAATATTGTCGAGATCACAAGTCACGACTAAGTACTGTCCACGTTGATGTCCCGGCCGAGACGGAGACAAGGACGGAACTACTCTTCAAAAAAGCTATCAAGTTCATGCAGACAAAATATTTGAATGCAGATTTCCTTCAATCCAAGCTTGAGGAAGCGGGTGATGCTGCTTCATTGGTGTCCGCGTCAACGACATTCGACCCTGACACGTTGCTGAGGCTGCCCTATTTGGAAGATTTATCGCCTGATGATGAGCCTTTCGAGTGTCCAATATGCTTTACCCTGCAGGATTTCCATGACGAGAAGGCTTGGAAGTGAGTAGAAGCTCTCCATTCGAATTCTTTCCTGTTTTGAAACACTTTTTGCTAATGTATGACTGGCTTTAATGTTCGCAGACTGCATGCCTTCCGAGATCTCAGAGCGTATGTGTGTACATTCCGCGATTCAAAGTGCCAGAACGAGCTCTTTGACGACAGGGATAAATGGTTCGAACATGAACTTCAGTATCATCGGTCACAGTATACTTGCAATCTCTGTGAGAAGGGTGTGTTCACCTCCAAGTCCGAATTCGAATTACATATTGAATCGTCGCACGGTTCTTTTGCTCCAGACCAAATGCCAATGTTGGTCGACATCAGCCGTCAAGTCCCCTCGTCGTTCAATGCACGGGACTGTCAATTCTGCGACGAGTGGGCTGAGTGGCTACAATCTCGCAGGAATGGACAACAAGTCTCCAATGTAACAGTCTCCCCGATTCATTTCAAAAGACACGTGGCCACGCATCAGGAGCAACTCGCTATATTTTCGGTACTCAGATCAAGCGAGCACCTCAGATCCGACAATTCACAGGCCACACTCTCTAAGTCAAAGGAGCTTCCGCTCCAACTGACCTCCAAAAAAGCACAGGTTGTGACCGAGTCCATGAAGGCTTCTCGTCGACCAACCTCCAAAAAAGCGCAGGCTGTGACCGAGTCCACGAAGGCTTCTCGTCGACCAGACTACAAAGATCCAGAGGCTGTGTTCGATATCTCGAAGACATGGACCTGTTGTAAATGCGGCAATTATAACTTCGGGACACCCGATGTCCAGTGTGCGAATTGTCAACATCTCAGAGACAAGAATTGCCAAGTACGCAAGGAACGCGTTACTCTTTGTAAGACCGCTCATACCGGGAAACGTGCATGAAAATATGCTAACAAGCTCGATCCTATCGTGAACAGCTGGAGATCCGTATCATTCTGGATATTGAGGACTGAGACAGTACCACTGGCAAGCGGCGCCGTCGATGTCTTAGTACACGAGAGTCAAATGTTTCCCGAGAGCCTTCCGAGGGCACATACAAATGCACTCTTTCCTCGAAACTCAAACAAAGGATCTGTCAACCGTCCCAAAGTACGCGTGATGATGGAATAGAAACCGGCATGGAATGGAGCAGAAGAACAAGGCTGGGACAGCTAGACTTTAACGATAGCCAGTGAGCAGTATTTTACTCGTGTCATGCATTCGAGATTCTTTTCACAGAATTTAAACAATAAGCCCAATCACTTCCAGCAAATTACCCGGTTAGAGGCTTCGCTACCTGCCACCGCTCTAGATTGGTTATTGCATTATGATCTAAATCCATGGGTCGATGTCTTCAAAGTTGTTTATATTCAAGAACATATTGAAGTACTAGGAGAATATTAGTACGCTGCGATGTGATCATTCACCTAGGAAATACTCACATCTTCGTCAACTGTATTCTCAAAGAGGTTTGTCCAATGCAAATAGCTGTCATCAACCTGAGACCTTCATTAGCACCCAAGTACAACTCGTGGAACAGGCAGAAGAGACATACAACACATGACCCCCGTGCCTTATCAGGCGCGGTCTGTTGAATGCTCGCTCGGTACGCCTGGATGCTCCGTTCGATTGCCTCTTTCATTGAAGTAGCTGTCATCGCCTCGTCTCCAGCAGCAGCCTTGGATAGCTCTGCTGACAACTGCATCCAAGCGCAAGTACGCTGGCTCACAATGTCTGGTTTGCATATTGCTGTCGTCGCTTGTGCCGTTCTTTCAACCAAGTCGACCAAAACCTGTTCCTGACTGCCAGATTGGGGCAGAACAAATGCCAGTCGCCTCCGTCGCTCAACAGCTCGTGTCAGGAGCTCATGACAGACCAAGAACACGCTGTTGGATATTTCGCAACGGCAGACATTGTTAATCGTCGCAAAGACTCCTGACTCATTGATCATAGATAGGGCCTCGGTGAGGATGGTTGTGGACATCTCAACGCAAACCTGCCTTGAGTAGAGATATCGGGGATCCTGCAATGTCCTTGTCACGAATGGGGCATGTAAAGCGATAGTTGCCCTTCGTATGAGGATGGTGAGCAGGATCCTTTTACAATGGTTCGCTTCTTGGTGGATGGCTGTCGCAACTTGGCCGAGAAATGTTTTCAATTCAGCATCAAGCTTGAGCACCTGCCCATAGTCGGCCGTTAGGTTGATCCCATTGACGAGGCGGCATACGTCTGTCCGTAGCGACAAAGACTTGGCAAGACGGATAAACAAAGGTAGAGTCGCTTTGCTTGAAGTTTGTGCTGCTTCCACCTGGGCTGCAGTAATGTTTCCAATAAGATCATCGTCTTGCATATCCGAAGGCGGGAGGCAGTCGTAGTCGTCCTTCCTTACTAAAGGTGTGCGACCTTTGGCAAAACATGCTTGGAGATCGAATTCCAGGATAGAATACCACAGTCTTCTTCGAAGCTCGGCGTGGAAGGGAGATACTCTAGTGAAGTCGGAAGGCTCCCTGTGAAGGCCAGCCGAGATTGCGTTGCGTACTAGCATGCCAGATGAGACCCAGCTCCGATCAATCTTGATCCAGTGAACGTCACCAGCTACGAGCATAAGCAAATGAGCTTGCATGTGACCAAGGGTCATCTGGGTCCTGGGATCTTGCTTGAACAGCCAAAGGCGCACAGCTTCAATCCACTGCCTCGCAGTCTGAGACTGAGACGCTGATGCACCATCCAGCCCTGATCCGATGGCACAAACACTGAGAAGTTGCGCAAGAAAGGTTGGCGGGCCGCTACTTGACACGACTGGGTCCGGATCCCATAGGGCAGCGTATTCTTTCCGAAATGTAGGAACGTGAATGATTTTGTAATAAGACTCGAAAGTCTTCACATAAACATCCACGAGCCTGTCGGTCGCCTCTCTTTCTGGTAGCAAAGCTCGCAGCTCCGGGTCATGGATTCGGATAGGGACTGTATCGCCAGGCCTGGAGCTTCGCTCTACTTGATAGAGCGTTGCCACATTGTCCTCTTGGTCGGGCTCGAGTAACAATCTTGCTGCATCGGTGATACGAGGCACAAAGTTGGTCTCGTGACCTCTACCCCAGTAGACGGTTCCATCGTTCTCTCCAAAGATCACTTCTTTTGGCGCAAAATCCTTCTGTCCGCCTAGTGGTTCGACATAGACATCGACGGAGCGACTGCCATGCCAAAGGAGCTGCAGAGGACCGACAGGTCCAACCTCAGTACTGGAAGCCTCGGGAGCCGTGGCCTGGGAGGATGAAGAGCCGGCGAGGGTTGCGGTAGGGTTCCTGCCGGATATGGATGATATTTGAGGGGCAGTGTCTCCAGCTGATGTCCTTGTCTTATTTGGAGTCCGCTCCGGTGCTTGAACCGCAAAGACAAACTGACCAAGGGCTGTTCCGTCATCAGTGTCGGTCGGGAGGTCGTAGTGACACTGGGCGGCCTTGCCGACCTTGACGCAGCGGTGGCATGGCCTAGCCCTATCACATTTCACTTTCCTTGCCCGGCATCCCCTACACGAAAGCCAAAGCCTGTGCTGTCGTTTGGGCTCCGTTTTCGCCATGTTTTGTGGCAATGCGGACTTTTTCCCTAAAAATTTGCACATCCGAAGATGATTCATGATTTCAGCTGATGTAAGCACAGAATCTGCCCCACCCATCGCTATTACATCCCTTTTGGGTTAAAGTCCGCGACTCAGGAAGACCCATCGTGAAAAGCAGCACCACATATAAGTCACCACGTGGTGTGCAGGTAGTCCAACGGCATGAAACTACGAAACTTCAACCTTTGCATCAAACATCGATTATTCCAATCCATATCTCGTCTTCATAAGCAGCCTGTGAGAATCGCACTAAGTCCCCAAGCAACAAGAGACCGATTGCATCATGGAGAGGCCAATGGAGTCGACGCGCTCCTCCACCGAGACCCCTCGGAACGAGGAGACTATCATAGCACACGCTGTTGATCATCATGATGAGAAAAGAACCGACTCAGACTACCCAGAGGGTGGAACAAAGGCATGGCTTGTCGTGTCAGGGTCAGCTGCCATCATGTTTTGCACATTCGGTTACCTGACTGGATTCGGGTACGTATTAACATTTGATGAAGCTCGATGTGGCAGATCGATGAAACTAACTGGTTGAATATAGCATCTACCAGGCCTGGTACGGAGATCACCAGTTGGCAAAGTACACCCAGTCCGACATATCCTGGATTGGGTCTGTCCAGATCTTCCTCAACTTCTCAGTCGGTCTGATTGGGGGGCCAATCATGGATCGGTACGGCACTGTTGCAGTCATCCCGGCCTCTGTGCTTTATGCCGTCTCCTTGGTCCTCACGAGCTTCTGCAAGGAGTACTACCAGTTCTTCCTTGCTCAAGCAGTGTTAGGCGGCATCTGCCTCGGCCTGCTGTTCAACACTGCCCTCGCCATCATCGGGCAGTACTTTGACCGGCGGCAGGGCCTCGCCGTCGGTATCGCCATGGCGGGTGCAGCCCTGGGCGGAGTTATCTTCCCAGTGGCACTGAACCGCCTGCTTAACGACGTGGGGCTCAGCTTCGGCTGGTCCGTCCGGGTCTGCGCACTGATTATTCTCGTGCTCTTGGCGTTCGCCAGCCTGACCATGAAGACACGCTTGCCTCCTGCCCGCCAGAGCATGGACTTCAGCCTGATGCGGCGACCAGTCTACATCCTGATTGCTGCCGGCGGTTGGCTGCTGAACTGGGGGATGTATGTCCCTCTGTTCTACCTGCCGTCCTGGTCGATCAGCGCTGGTCTAGACAGCGCCATGGCGCCCTATACTGTCGCCATCTTCAACGCCGTCTCCCTCTTCGGACGCATCTTCGCTGGGACGCTCGCTGATCAGTTTGGCTGCTTCAACGTCGTCATAGTGAACGGCCTGCTCTGCGCTCTGATGCAGTTCGTCTGGCCTGGGACGCACAGCGCTGCTGGAGTGTACTGCGTCTCCGTTTTCTCAGGCCTCTTCATTGGAAGCATCGTCAGTCTGCAGGCGGCTATTGTCGGACAGATCACGCCTGATCCAAAGTACATCGGATCTATGATGGGATTCACCATGGCCATCTGGGCTTGTGGTGGCTTGACCGGGCCGCCAATTGCGGGCGCAATCCTGAACGTGAATGGCAGCTTTGATGGGCCTGCGTACTTTGCCGGAGCCTCACTCGTGGTTGGCTCGGCTCTCTTTCTGGCCGCGAGGCTTCTGACCAACTCGAAGGTCCTTGTCAAGGTCTAGGCCAGTCACTGTCCAATCGGCCTCCGTCCCTCAATAACATAATTAATTACTCACCAAAGAGTATGACAACTTGAACTTTTCATTCCACCTCGGCGATTCATACGACAATTAGCCGCCATCATGGTAGGAAACGGCGTTGAATCACTTGAATATTTAGATTAGACATGTTCACTTTCCTGATAATGATACCACAAAATAGATGATAAACATAATTTAGATAGTATAGATATCATAGAGTAGAGTACGGAACCGGTTTCCGAATAGAAGTGTTTTGTTACATGCCTCATTGATATGATGTGCCCATGGCTCTTTCACAGCCATGAGCAGACACGATAATAGTTTGGCAGGGCAACAAACAACTGTATGACATAGGTTAACTATCAGTCTTGATAGAGCTTCAGTGCCACTCGGCAAGGATACCCGTATCGGAATCCCCAAACACAGGATCACGCTCAGGATTCGGCACCGCCCAAACTTCCTCATATCTACCCTCACTATCTCCACCTTTAGCAAAGTCCCAGTCCCTGCCATTCCGCGGGTAAGCACCCAGCATCGTGAACCCGGAGAGCTGAATCTTCGCCATCGCTGCCTCCATCTCCTCCTCGCCCACATCATGCCCATTGCCAGGCGACAGCAGCATGAACTCGGCCGGCGGGCTGGCGCCGTGGGTCTTGTGCGCGAGCCCCGCGGGGAGCACAAAGACGTCTCCGACCCGAGCGTCCAGCAGGATCCCGCCGTCTTCGTGGCCGTCGTCCTTGCCGCCAGTGTCGGCAACGCCGAAGCGGATCCGCGCGCTTCCGGACAGCACGACCATGCACTCGTGCACGGCGGAGTGGTAGTGCGACTCCTGGGTGCTGCCGTAGCGGAATATCCAGCGGCCCAGCCAGCCGTTGCCCTTGAAGACTTTGTACATGTTGCTCGGGGTGACTTCTGACTCTTTGAAGACCCCGCGGTATTGGAGTAAGGGCTTGGGGGAGTTTGGCATGAGAGCCGTGGGAGGGAGTGTGAATTTCCTGATCTCGACCATTGCGGGCTGATGTAGACTCAATGTGATTCGGTCTGAGTGGCGATGGAAAGTTGTCTTGCTGTTGACGGCTTGGGTACTTGATTTGTCATGGGAGACGAAGCTTTGGAAGAGCGAGCTCAAGAACCGAGGCGTGGCTGTCTAGGTGTGTAGTGTTAAGTTGCACATAGATCCACAACCTAAATATGGATATCGCACGTCTCGCCGAAAACGACCAGTATCACAACAGATATTTGCAGAGGATGTCAAGTGCGCGAGTGCGAGCTATCGCGAGCATGGTTGGGAGTGACGATGTCGATCCCTTGGTGGGCGGGGTTACGACCCAATGTTCTCGGGAACTACCGTACTGGCTTTTCTCCACCTAGCGACACCACCTCTCCCATTCATTACTTTTGACTTCATTTTGCGGTTGCAAATTGACGATAGGAAGCACGGAGTTGGGTTGTGTTCGGTGGAGGCCAGCTTCATACCCAATTGGTTAGGGACGAGAGCAGAGAACCGAAGACGCTGATGCCTTTTGGTAGATCTACGTCCAAATGGCCTGGAAGGTTGGAAGTACGGTCACATGAGTGAAGGGAAACCAATATGGTGGGTAGGCTTGTCATGGCCAACTCTTTAGGTTTGACTTACTTCCGATGTTGCTGACCTCTGCTGGGTAAACCCTCTCAGAGTCGTTTCTTCACTCGTATTTGTGAGGCTCGAGTTGTATTTGAACAATCCTCGATCGATGTTGTCATTGGGTGAAGTATGAAGTAGCACTAGAGCTAAGTGTATTTGGCTCATTCTGAAAGGGCAGGTTGACAATCGATGGCTTTCATACCTTAGCTTACTCCGCCATAGCTTCGGACTTGCTTGAAGAGCCGGAAAGATGGGAGAATGGAACATTGAATGCCAGCCGTGAAAGCTTATCTGAAGCTATTCCCCCGCTGCCAAGCCCTTTTGGATCCTTCGCTTGGCTCATCACACAGTGCGTACGTGATCGCCTTCCGGCCAGGGTCTGGTACACAGGGCGACAGGCTATTCTGCTTCAAGGGTCAAGGCGAACCTTGCTAGGTAAAAGAGGACCCGTAGCTAATGCGCAGAGGATCGGTCCCGTCTAGGTCTGATCGCAGGGGCGCAGCCCAGAGTACTTGAAGGCCCGTTGCGCCCCATTTTCTCACGGCCAAGACTTGACTCCTCATCATAATTTGCAGTTACCATGGGCTTCCAGCGACGATGCGGTGCCGAAGGCATGCTGGTTCTTGTCGGCGTGCTTGCATCCGTCGCGCTTGCGGATGACGCGAATCGCATCCTGTACCCCAACGGGTCGGGCCTGACTTTTCATTATCTTGACACAATCCAAGTTGCGTACGAGACCGACTACAGCACGCCATACATGTACCTCTACTGCCGAGACGCCAATGGCAATCGTCAAGGCGAGTCTCCATCTCGGTAGACAACCTCCGGGCCCATCATGTGCTGACTTGAGTCGTGCAGAGATTGTTTTCTATAGCCCGAGTGATATCAAGGACAAGCAGAGCATCCTGATACAGCTGCAGTCGAACACCGAGTTCACAGGCAGCCCTTGCTGGTTCAATCTGGTTCCTGAGCAGCCCTCATCTCTCACCACGGATATCGGCGTCAAGAGTTCCGAATTTGGTTATGTCAAGCAAGAGGATGGCAAGGTGCGTCGCTTTTCGGAGGTATCTTTTGAGGTTTGCAATCCGTTGACACCTTCTGCTCTCTGCACAGAAAACCTTTAGCCTCGCACCGACAGCCAGCTCAGCAACGAGCTCACAGGCAACTTCGGCCGCAACCAAGGCAGCACAATCCACCTCTTTCTCGACCAGCACGTCGCCCTTTAGCAAGAGTAACGACAGCGGCCCGTCCACGGGCGCAAAAGCGGGCGTTGGCGTCGTCGTGACCCTGGCTGGGCTCGCCATCATCGCCGCAGCGACCTGGATCCTCGTCCGCAGGCGTCGCGCCCGCCTCGTCGACGGCCGAGGCCATGCCGCCACGGGCCCGGAGCCCTCGCAGGCGCCCTCGTTCTACACCAGTTCGCCGGCCCCCGGAGCGGCCAAGGAGATGCCGACCTACCACGAGCTGCCGCACGAGCGCCAGACTTTCGAGCTGGAAGGGACACCAGCTCCGACCAAGAGGTGAGAGCGAGGGAGAGCTGAGGCACCAAGCCAAGCATCAGATCATGCAACACGCGCACTCGCGGGGCCGTGGATGATGGATCCATGGCAGAGCGGGAGGATTCGACTGTTGTTTTGGCTTTCGTTGATGCTCACCCCTGTGACGAGATTAGGGGGGGCTTTACGGCTGACTGGCGGCGGCCCACAGAGCCAGATTGACACCTCAATCTGGGCACAGTGCCGACGCACCCCACGTGGCGTGGCCGGAGGAGGATCCGACGAGGGTCCGGGATGTGACAAGCTCTCACACCGTGTGTCTCTCTTCTGCCCGAATGGTTCTTTGATGCAGTGAACTGCTTCATGGGATTAGCATTCGCCCAGGAGTCCACATAGTCACTCTCACTCATCACATGGGAGAAAGATAAAATCGTCTAGCTATTTCATTATGAATGCCATTCAATGGATGACAACTCACAGCCCTTCCCGAGTATCTTGAATCCGAGCAGCCCAGAAACGTAAAATAAGTCGGTGCCACTCGCTCCTCAAGCACGCGAATCGATCCCTGCATAGCCTGCGGCGCCCAACACCGCGAGAGCTACGCAACCACCGCCCAGCATCCCCAGGGTGGGCAGGCCATACATCCCAGCTGAATAGCCCACGAGGCAGCTAATGGTGTCCGCCGTGTCCGCCATGATGTTCAATGCCAGCGCAGTCTTCAGATCCGAGTTGCTCAGGCTGCCCTCCGATGCCCTCTTGCTTAGCTTCCAGGTGAGCAGGCCCAGAGCCGCACAGCTAGACCCGAACAGACGGCCTGCGATTGCCCCCTGGGGAGGCAGCTTAAGCAGAAACAGGCTGCAGGCGAACTGCGGTGCGATGACACAGGATGCACCAAGAATGACTTTCAAAGCCGCAAGTGATGTAATGGCCGTGGAGGTCAGAGCGGTCGGCTTGGCTTGTTTTTGTCGATGCTGGTCCATTGCGGGAGGAGGATTGAGCAGGGGAGAGTTGGTTTCCGGGTCAGACATGAAGCTAACAAATATTTCTTGGCATACCTTAAGGCATCAATGTTTGGTAGAAGTCTTGAGTGAAGCTTTTGTGATTCGGTAAGTGGTGTGCGGTGCAGTCGAGGTCTGTTTATTATAGACCTTGGGCATAACGCTGGAGCATAACGTCTCAGCGTGATGAAGCACCCGACGCTAGTAAAACCACAGCGAGGTTAGTCAAACCCAGAACCAGGGCGTCAGCATTGCAGCACACATACACTAACGTAGGCTTCCACAAACACAGCTGAAAGGCGTACGAAGTCATGTGTCTTAACCTAGGTGACCAGGCTTTCATACCAAGGCCAGGCAACCACAAAGTCGGAGCTGGTGTTCCTCCGTAAGATTACACTTTTATTACGGATAGCCCATATCCAAAGGCTTTACAGTCCACATGGCACACATCACAACATGCTCCGAGTTGATCTGAAGCTCTGCAGACTCATACATACTAACAACCTTTCTCCCATCTTCCCTGTCTCCCATCACCTGCCCACCAGCTTCTTCTCCAGCGTCCTGAACGGGAAATACAACGCCGCCGTGACGAAAAACGCCAACTCGAAGCCGATGTCGCCCGTCTTCTCGGCGATGGGGCCCGTGTACCAGACCTGCGCCATGGAAGGGATGACGACAGCGAAGCTCAGCGCCGCCGACACGAGCGCCGCCACGCCGAGCGGCAGCCTCTTGGCGTTGCTCCAGTCCTCCGGGTCGTAGGTCGAGCAGTCGCCGCGGCGGAACCAGAGGTGCTCGACGATGAGCGTGGCCAGGAAGGCGGAGCTCCAGTAGCCGATGAGCGACATGACGTTGGACAGGTTGCTGTAGAAGTCGACCGAGGCGCGGATGCTGACGGGGATGACGATGGCCGTCATGGCGATGGCCCACAGGTAGCGCGGCACGCTCGACAGCTTGGGCAGCAGCATCTGGAAGTTGAGCGTGATGGAGTAGGACGTCGCGGCGACGTTGCCGAGCAGGCTCAGCGACAGGATGACGAGGAGGAACTTGCCGAAGCCGCCGGCGGGGCGCAGCATTGCGTCGAGGACGCCGCCCGTCAGCGTGCTCGCGTACGCCGCCTCCCAGTCCGGGTTGCCGGCCACGGCGCCTCCGATCGCGGCCCCCAGGACCATGAGGAGGATGGTCGGGATGCTAAGGCCGGCGTAGGTGTACGCCGCGATGCGCCACGACGAGGTCTTGGGGTCCAGGTAAGTCGTGAAGTCTGATGCCAGGCAGGCCCAGGGGATCATGTACGACGCGACGATCATGGCGAACGAGAGCACTTTCGGTGCCGAAGAAGGTCCGGCGGGGGGCACCTGGTTGGTGAGGCCCTTACCACCGCAGCCAACTGCGACGATGATCGCGATGACAGCCGGGATCACGGCGTACCGCTCGTAATAGTGGAGGACCTTGAAGCCGCAGAACGAGATGATGAGGGCAATGATGGTGATGATCACAATGCCAATGGTTGGGGTGATGCCACCGTCTGCCACAGCGGAAAGGCACTGGCCGCCGACGACCGAGATGATGGCAGCAAAGCCGATCATGGTCGCCAGATTAAGAAAGACCGGGATAGAGACGAGCCAACGGCCCCAGCTGTACCGGGCTTGAATCATCTGTCTCATACCGGTCTTAGGCCCGAGAGTGGCGAGATACGCAGGCAAGAGAGTAGTCAAGAGGATAAAGAACAGGATAACCAGGGAGCTATCTCGAAGGCTGAGCCCGGAAGCCGGGCCAATCATGCCAAACGTAATGCTATCACGGAATGTCAGCCACTGGTGCCAGGGGCCAGGACATCGCAGGCTTGGGTTTCATCACTTACGCAAGGATGTTGGCACTCATGCCGAACCAAAGGGTGAAGATGTTGATAGTTCGCTTGACCGTCCTCTCCTCGACAGGGATGGGGGAGATGCCACGGATCTCAACCCGGCCCCAGGTCGCGGCCTTCCACAGCCAGCGTTGCCATCTTGGCAGGGCTTCGACCTCGACCTTTTCGGACCAAGGGTTGGTTTCTGTTGGCACACCCTTGCCCGAGGCCGTTGGTTGGCTGGTGGCGACGTGCACTTCCGAGCCGTTTTGGTGTTGTTCGGTCATCGCGAAGACTGTTGATAGGGCCCGGACTATACAACGAAGGAGAGTAATGAAGGGCGACCCTTTGAGATCCTTCCACTGTGATATATGACTCCTTTGGCCGGTATGATTCACCACCCGGGATCCCAGTCAGGTCAGGTTCGGTGGAGCCCTCAGCGGGTGCAATGCAGGTCCGACACGGAATCGTCCGAGGTCAGAATCCGTGCAAGAGGTATCTCTGACAACACATGTAGCACTCAGGAATCCAAGAGTTCCGTTCTCGCCAAATCAAGAGGGATGATGTGACTCGACGAGATCGAAAGAGTGCAAAACAGCAGTAAAGATAAAGCACCTGGGATACAAAGATAAGAACCAGTGGCGCGGTTGAGGTTTTTTCTCTGGGCATGCACGCCAGCGAATCGCGCGGCATCTAGACGGCCCAGTGTGGGGGCGAAGTCGGGTCTCGAACCATTCGTGAAGAGCACCGAGTCAACTAGATTTCCGCGGGGCGAGCGCTAGGTAATCGTTCAGAGGACCGCCGAGCGTAACCGGCCTTCACCTTCTTCTAGTTGGGCTAGCCCGTTTCAAGTAGGTACAAGCAGTAGAACCGCATCTTGTAGGGTGAGTCAACTGGTGCTACTGTTGCTGCTGTTGAATTCCCCTTTTAGGTAACTCAGCCCTGATACCTCATCGGGGCATCGCCAAAGCACACGAGAGACAAAACAACACTTTGGTGAGAGTAGATTCGTCTAGATCAGTGGTCCACGTCTCACACACGACAGCTTGACAATCACCATGGCTGTCTCGAGGGCTGCCACACCAGGAACAGAGAGCTTGCCACCTTCCACACTCCAGCTCAAGCCCCCCCAGACCGTAGCCTCGATGCTGGCCGCATCTGGCACTGCAATCTCGACAGGACCGTTGACATCCGAGTACCCACTGTTGACCAAGCTCACGAGCATTCGATTGCCGAGCTTCCAGAACGACACGTCGACATCCTCATTCGCGCTAACCTTCACCCGATGAGGACGGTCGCCACCCACGACAAAGTCCAGCACGGGCGACTTGGTGATGACCTTGGCCAGCTTACCATGGGCCTGGGATAAGATCTCCGCGGCGGGGTACACCCAAGAGATGACTCCTTGTGCTCCGTGGTTGAGAGCCAGGAGATTCATCGCCCACTCCTCCTCCGGGGTCGGATCTCTAGCCCAGTAGCCTTCTCCGTGGAAGCTCTGGGGGTTGTGTATCTTGGTCTTGGGCCACCGCCCCAGCCACTCCTCGTATTTGCTGAGGTCGTCTAGTCGGTTGCCGACATTCTGCACGACATGGACACCGTCACGGCAATTGTCGCACCCGCAGTCGCCGATCGTAGTGTTGCACGTCGTGTTCCACTTGGACCAGGACTGGTTGGTGCCGATGGGGTAGACATCCTCCATGATGATGTCGGCGCCAGCGGAATAAGGCCCAAAGTAGTAGTCTTGGCAGTTTAGGACGACAGCCACGGGGTGGTAGGGATCCAGGCGGCGGATGGTGTCGAGAGCAAGCGTGGTGCTGTTGAAAGGATCTTGCCACCCGTCCGGTCTGTACATATCAAGTATCGCTCTCGTGAGTAGAGTGTTTTGATGATGAAAGGATATGGGTTACGACAGGACATACTCATCTGCGCTCCAGTACGAAAAGATGGCTTCGCCATCTCTCGCCTTGAGAACCTCTTCTTCCACCCAAGTCAAGTTCTTGTAGCCATCTCGGAGATCGTACATCCATGGCAGGTCGATCTTGTCCATGTAGGCAAATGCATCGGTCGAGACAGGGAACGTCGTCAGGGGCGTCATTGCATTCAGGCCGTAGTCAGCGTACTTCTGGATTTCTCCAGTGTCGTTCTTGCCGAGGAAGCCATCGTACGAAGCGTAGTAGCCGTAGGGGAGCAATGGCCGGAATTTGTTGCCTGATGCCCCATTGCGAAATAGCATGCCGCCATTCAGATTATCCAGCTTCGTGACGCTGCCACTACTTTTGTCTGGCAGATAGAACAGCTCCGTCGTTGCTGTGTATCCCCTTGCATGGCCTTGAAGAGATCCTTCGAACGTGACTTCATGCGCTTCCAGCTGTGGCTTGAGCGATGCCAGGTCAAAGCTGAAAAGTGCACCCGTCTTACCAACATCAACATGGCTTTCGACCAATTTCTCACCTGTGGATGCGATCTTGATCGAAAAGTCCAGACGCGAAGCACTCGAACTCGGAAATGGCTCTCCAAAGTGCTGAGACAGTCCAGCATTCACGACGAACTGGCCCTTTGCCTCGCCATCAAGATAAAGACTGTACCGAGGCTTGAGCTGTACATAGAGCAAAGGCGCATCTGGAGATACAGGAGGCTCGACGGTCTGCCCACCGGGGTTGAAACTGGGATATCTATATCTTGGTTAGAATGATAGCGCGCGGATGCAGATGAGGGGAGGGCATATATCACGGAACTACGTACCCAGACTTGTAGACCTTGCCACACCATCTCGGCCAGTCCGGATGTTCTCCAGTCTGTTGAGCTAGCGAGCTCACTGCTGCATATACGAGGATCCCAACAAGACGAAGCATCATGGGCAATGGAATGTCGAACATTCGTGGGTACACAAGGGCACAAACATTGAGAGCGGGGAAGTTCCGAAGCAATGGATCTTCCAAGCCTTAGGAGGGATTTGTTATTCATTTACTCGAGCCTATTCCTTGCGGCAAATTGATGCGACCCTGCCCGCAATTCGCGCACAGCTCCGGGTACTTTTGGGTGCAGATCATTTAACGTTACGGAGGTCTTGCATCTATCTCCTCCTTACCTTCCCATCCTGACCACGCCTAATTAGGTAGGTGATTTGACCAGGGCGATAGACCAGTGTTCCACGTCCATCTACTTGAGAATGACTGCTTTCACGATCTATCAGTCCTATTTCAATCAAGTTGTATTGATTTGCCGTATTTGCAGCCTTGCCAATCCTCTAATACCGGGCTTCCTTGAAAGTCTTAACCTGGCCCACGAGTTTGCGTGGCCAGGTTGGGTAGCTGCTCCGTAATCGTAGACCTTTGGAAGCATCCGTGTAAACTGCAACCCACTGCTCCGCAAACAACTCAGCAACACATCTCTTTGAAACTGCTTAACACGATACATGCATGGCCGGAGCCTTGCTTTCCAAGGTAGCACAAGCGCTTCTGCCTTTGACCTTACGCGCGACTTGCGAACGACCCGCCAATATCAGATGAGGTAAGAAGCTTAGTTTGCATCGCATGGACTGCGCCACTAGTAGGTGGCGGCCGTCTCTGCATGTAAGACGGGACTTGCAGAATCAAAATACACGACAGGGCCAATCATTGCCGTAGATCCACTTCTCTGGGAGCGATATTTGAGGGCTAACGATGGCGTTGCCACGAAGACGTGCCGCTCGTCGTGCATCGTAGATTTAAGTTTCTTTAGGCGAATCCGCTTGGACGGGAGCAGTGGGTTTTGGGTGATGAGGCTCTTTGAAAATTGACGACGTCTGGAGGAATGAAATTCGGAGAATACGATGGCATGTCTAACCTAAGAATGTCCTGATTTACCGATTCGGAGTCTTTGGGCGGGCTGGGAGTTCTCGTTAAACATGTTTATAAAGTGCGACTGCCACGGTGGTTAACGCCAGGTCTAGTGAAAGCAAAATCCTCAGTCTCTTTGGCATTCATTTCAAGCCCAGCTGAAATCATGAAATTCTCAAAAGCCTTTCTAGCCGTCTCATTAGCATCAGTCGCTCTCACAAACCAAGTAGGCTCCTCGAATGTCCTCCCCATCCGTCGCCGTCAGTTGCAAAGCCGAGCCGGCTCAAGTGTCATACCGTTGAAAGCCGCCGACTTCGGAACCATATTCGATGTCGAAGTCTCCTTTGGCGACCAGAAATTCCTCCTTATCCCAGACACTGGCAGCAGCGATATATGGGTAGTCGGCACCGGATTTGAGTGCTTCGATTCTAACCAAACCGTGCTCCCACAGTCCAGCTGCAGATTCGCCAACACATACAACAAGTCTGCAACATTCCATGAGATCCACAACGAGACTTTCGGGGCAGGATACGGTACTGGTATTGCCTTGGGCTTGTTGGGTTATGAGGACATCGCTCTGGGTGGTGTCACAGTCAGACAGCAGACTGTGGGGGTAGTGAACATGACCACAGATACGGGTGACACGATCAACAGCGGCATCCTCGGCCTGGGATATCCGATTTTGACCTCAGCCCATGCAGTCGGTGCTCTAGACATCACGAACCCGTTGGCAAACCGCACCAACTACGACCCGCTCCTCTATAGTATGCACAAGCAAGGTCTGATCGAGCCATGGTTCAGCATCGCGCTGAACAGATTGCCGCGAAACACAACTATCGGAGACGGCGGCTACCTCGGGCTCGGAGAGCTTCCCCCGGTCCCTCACAGCGACATCGTCGTCACAGCGCCCGTCGAGGTCACCGAGGCGATACCCATCGCTCTCACAAACGGAGTACGACAGATCACCGAATGGACCCTGGCCGTCGATTCCGTCCTCTGGGGTGGCGCCAGCAACAGTTCTCCAGCGGCAAACAGTACCAGGTTCCAAGCCGTCGTCGACACCGGCAGCCCCTTCAACTACCTGCCCCCCGAGATTGTCGACCCCATCCACGCCCTCTTCTCCCCACCCGCAACGATGGACGCGGCCACCGGCGTCGCACCCACCCCCTGCGACGCCAAAGTGCCCAAGCTGGGCGTCACGATCCGCGGCCAGACGTTCTGGCACCTCGACCAGGACCTCATCTTGCAGACTCCCGACGGGTCGTGCATATCGGCGCTGAAGTACACTGCGCAGGGGTATGGGTCGGGCCTCAACTTCCTGGGCGATCCGTTCCTGAAGAACGTGGTGTCGGTGTTTGACTTTGGGAAGGATGAGATGCGGTTTATGGCTAGGCAAGATGGCGGGGGCGTGTCGACTGCTGGCGCGACAAACAGGAGCTCACCCGGCGGCGGCTCGTCTAGCAGCAGCAATACGTCTGATGGGCTGACTGTGCAGCCTCTAATGGAGGCTGTGGCTGCATTCTCTTTGTTCGTCGCTGCACTTGCATATGCTGTTTAGATGGTGCTACAGGATTCTCCACAGCTCGGCGATGATCCATCTGGGAAATGAACTTTTACGCGTAGCAGTAGTAAAGCATAGAAAATATAATGTAAATAGATTTCACTATTGCTTAGATCTTACGAGAACGACAGAATTCGTACAGATTCTCACACACTCTCTCTCTTACATCACTCACACAGTTCAGGCAACATGTCTCATAGCCCCTAATGACCTGGCGATGCCGTCCAGACCAACAGAGCTGTCGAGGACGTGTATACCCGAGTACTCCAAAGGCATGGTAGATCCGTCTTCATACATCATATCACTGGGAGGACGCCCCTGGAAGTCGTTGGAAAAGGCCATCATGCCCTCGAGGATATCGCCGGCCATCTCTGTGTCATACGGGCCCTCGCGGCGCTTGCTACTGGCCAGCAAGAGTCGCGCCTGGCAGATGATGTTCAGGTCGCCGCTCTTCATCGCGATGAGGAAGAGGGGTGCGATGACTCCTGTCTCCGCAGAAAATGACATGCGCTTTCCCTCTGGCCGATCGTTGGCCTCGATGATGGATCTCGCGTCTTCCAGGACCTTGGCAATTGCCGACTTGCTCGGGTCTGCAGGCGACGGGGCAAAGATTGACAGATCGTTGGGGAAGCTCGACTGCAGTAGCAGAAGCATGATGCGGTAGTGTATGCGGAGCATCAAGGTCGCTGACTGGAACTCTGCCATGGCGCATGTGGATGGGTGGACTTGCTGCGCCGTGAATTCGTCGAAAAACACCGACCACTTGTCGTATTGCTCCGCGTAAAGCGCCTTCTGCTCCACGAGCCACGGCGGGAGCTCTTCTGCAGCGTAGAACTTGTACTGGTTGTTGCTTATCAAAAAGCCGAGGACGCGAGACTCGAGCTTGGTGAGGATGGCTTGCGCTTGCCGCAGACTGGTAAAGGGAAGATCGCCGACCAGCTGGTCAACCGTACAAATGTCTAGGGGACAGGGCGTGCTTATCAAGATGGGGAGGCGCTGGTCATCCGCCATGGACGCCTGCAGATCTAGGCGGCGAAAGATCTGCAACAGCTCTTCAATGTCCGGCGTGCTTCGAGGCATGTCCTTGCGGCACATGGCGCCTCTGATGATGGCCAGTCCGCTCTCGAGATGCTGCTGCGCGGCCGCGCTGTCGCCCCTCGCGCTCTCGAAGCAGTAGAACAAGACGGAGCAGATCAGCACCGGCAGCGCGGCGTCGTGCCGAGACATGCCGTCCTCGGGGAGGTCGTTCATGTACTTGCGCAGGGAGCGCATGGCCTTGTTGTACTGGACCACCGTGCCGTGGCTAATACTTTGGGGGCCGCCGGGCTGGACGGGGCCGACCTCGTCGCCGTGCCGTGCCGGCGCCGTGGTCAGCTCCAGGTGCAGGGAGCTCAGCGACACGACGGCCTGGCGGACGACCTGCTCGTGCTCGCCCACCTGCAGGACGAGCCGGGTCCAGAAATCAGACGAGAGGTATCCGGACAGCTCCGACGCGGCGCTCGCGCAAAAGTAGTGCAGCAGCAGGCGGTCTTCTTGGCTGCCGGCGACTTTGTAGGGCAGGTCGTACTGGCGGATGCCCAAGCTCGTCTGGCTGAGGCCGCCGCGGCGAACCTGCGGCTGGGGGTACCCGTCGCAGACTCTTCCCGACTCCGTGCAGCGGAGGCAGGCGGGTCTGGTCTCGTCGCATTTGACATGGCGAGCTCTGCCACTCGATTAGCTGTGATCCTGAGCGATAAAACGAGAGTAGATAAATGACTTACTTGCATGTCGGGCACCCATTCCTAGACCTCGGCGCACTCCTGCGTCGAAGCCGCTCTCTGGGCTGGTGTGACATGATGTTCCGTGTTACACAAGGGCTTGTGGAACGCGGGAATGAAACAATTCAACGATTCAAGGCTGCAAAAAGAAAAGCAAAAGCTTCTGCCGACGCCCATGCCCAAGGGAAAACCAGGAGCCGGGAGACAGGCCCAGATAAAGGGGACGAGGAGGCACGGCAGTGACGGTGACAGCGACAGCGACAGTGACGTGACAGAGAGCGCGGGAATAGCGCCTCTCGGTGCCGACCGTCGACCCTTTGATGACATGGCTGGCCCCCCAGCTTATGTGCGAACCAAATGGCGGTCCCGATCTTCATAGGGGCCGACCAATGAGTTCTGCACAGCCCTGCCACTGGGCGCTAAGGAATAAGCATCATTCAAGGGCACTGAGCGTTACACAAATCTCACCCAGAGGCGCGCGAGTCGGCGGCACAGCATCCAACTGATCCGGAACGGCTTAAGGCTGACGCCCCGTGATTGCGGCCTTGACGCTCGACCAACCCATCCACGGTGGTGGGGTTCAGCCAAGCATGGAAGGCCATGGATCCATCTGTACGAAGCATGGAATTAGCACCTCCCGTACAGCGATGGTACTGATACGAGGTAGTATCAGGCTGTTGCGGTCGCTTTTCAGGGCAACGATGATGCGTGACTGGCCAAGCTCCGTCTCCGACGGATGGCGCCTTTTCATGCATGAAGCTCCGGTGGCACGGGACGACCTTGAGCCACCCCTCAATCGGTCCCGGCGGTTATCCATATATATTTAATACTCGTTCAGCGACTATCACTGGCCCATCCTTGGTGGTCGTCATTGGACAGCGCACTGATGTGCCCTGACCTACAGGATGTCGAACAGCCACAGGCTGTCTACAAACAGAGTGTTTGGCCCCTCGAATGTATTCTTGGAGAGGCACACTTCAAGGCTATGGAGTCATTCCCATGGCCATATCAAGTCTGTAATGAAATAAACTATGATCGATTGTTATTCCCTGTTTAATGTTCCTCGGAAACATACATCGAGAACTCATTCCTTCAACGAGAGCTGAAAGCGATACTCATTGGCCATCCGTACGTCGCCATTGCCATCCCCGCCTGGATATCGATGGCTCACCGTACCGCCACGATCATACAATTCTAACTTGTTTTCTAATTCGACCAGCTTGTCGTCACAGTACGGCATCATTGTGCGACATGAAGCGCGGCTCCTTGCAAGTCACTATCAGGCTGTGACACGGACGTGGTACAATGAGAGCCAGACAATATTCTAGCGTCTCCATTTGGTCTGTGACTTCTCATCAATCCAGGGGCTGGACTGGTACGATCGGAGACTGCGTTTATCTCATGACGACCTCAAAGGTGCGTGTCATGTACATGGATCTTTCTTTCCCACCTTATAGCAGCGCTCTACTATTCACGCGCCTTTCCTTATACTTTTAGGTAATCTAGAAAGTGCCCATTTCTCATACCATTATATATTGTACATACACTAGGCCCCTTTATTTTCCTCAATATGCTTCTGGATATTATCCACTGCTGAAATACGCTCGAGAGCACAAACCATCAGGTATTCTCAACTTCAAACACTCGACAAGCCCTTCCTGGACCCAAAGCATACAAACACCATGTGCGATGTCAAGCAGGTGTACTGCGCTGGCTGCGGAGATCGATGGCTCGAAATCTTGCGCTTCTGCAATACCGATGGCTACTGTGGCATATCCAAGATATACTACCACGAAACCGTCGATCGCATCCACCACCATGGCTGTCCATCTCGAAGGCGTAAACGCAAAGCTGCTTGAAAACAACGCGGCTTGCATATTAGTTACTGCATCACAATTCGCCTCGGGCTTAGATGGTCACTCTTGAGATGTCTGATTAGGGGTTGGTCACCTTAGACAGAATGGAGGAACTCGATAGTGCTTTGAGATTGCTGTGGTCACAAGGCGGATTATGCATCTTTATTTACTGGCTTTGTGACAGTCTGGAAGCGATGATCCCCCTTCATCAGTGAATCATGTCCAACCTAGTGAGATGTGTGAATCTGTTCCACGAGGCTATGGGACAAACTCTCCAGGTATTCGGCAGACCCGTGTCTACCACTAGTGTTTGTGCGCGTGTTATGCTACTAAACGCCATCCATTGGGCGACCAATACGAAGATATAATCCGCAGAAAACCCCAACGACTTCGTCACCCACTGACCCGATTCCGTGGACGACATTCAACTCACTACCTACAGAGTACGTAGTCCCCAGCCGCATGACTGTTGATGCGATGTCTTGTATAAATATGTGGCAGAATCTCACTTCAAGGTTGCTTCCTTCTTGGATTATAAGTTATTCCATATCACATCTTTCTCAGGACACAAACATCGACGAGAACATCGACGAGCAACACTCCCCAGCCATCCACCATTTCTAAGCCTTAACCGCGGTCCCAGAGGCCTGAATAATCTACATCCTGAGCAGAAACCCCGACCTAACAACCGGTTGCAGCGTAGCAATCATGTGCCTCCTGTTCCACTACTTCTGCCTGGGTTGTCGCCGGGAGTTCGCTGTGTGGGGTTTCCGATGTCCAGCGGCGCCGAACTGCCGGATCACCCGGCACCATCATGGTCCCGTCACTTCCTCGGGCCACCCTGGTTGCCCGTTACATTCTAACCCTACGCCACCCAAGCGCCGGAAGAGGGAGAGCAAGCTTTGAGATCGCGGTATCCGCTACCTTGGATATGCGGTGCTCTGCGGTCTCCAGAACATATCGCTCACGGGTCAGGGACATGGTCATAGTCACGGCTATTGAGACATTGGGGAAAGAGAGCAATACAGTAGCGTTAGGGCTCTCTCCGCGTTAATATTGTGCTCAGTTCAGGACTTTGAATTCATAATTTTTGGTCAATGATTGTCTGACAGGATGGTGTGAGCATCAAGTGAAATTTCGGGTATTATCTCGGTCATGAGCGTACTGACTAAATGACTTTGTGATTTAGCAAGTCTCAGCTGCCGCATTTCCGGGTTTTAATTGGACATATACGAGTTGCTCAAGCTATTGGGGTTGGGCCTCGAGAAGAGGAGGTGGAGAAGAGGGAGTGCTTTGATTCATTCCACGACGACAGGCGTACAGGCCACCGTCACTGACAATCTCAATGTCAACTTATCATTTCTAAATGAGACAAGCCCCATCAATCCAGAGTACTGATCAAGAGCAACAAGTGAAAGACAGAGGCGATGTCAGCGAGTCCCCTAGAACTGCGTGAATCAGCATCGGCCTAGAGTCTCCCACACAATAGTGATCGTATACTTTCATTCTCAATACTGAGTATCAATGACTAGATAGCACACTATTCGAGAATGATGACAAGTCTGTCATATTTCATAGCGCCGACACTTGATCTCTGAGTAATTGATGGCCGGCAAACACGCAAACAAGATCGTGATACCTGTCATGAACAGCAGTCACATAGATATGTGGCACGTGAGTGACTCAATGGATCCCTCTGAGTCTACAACATTCTTTTTTCTGTGCCTTTCAAGATCTTTATCGAATCCTATCGACTGGTGAAACTGGTGTCATTTACGTTGAATACAGACATCGCGATCATGACCTACGCCCTCTATGAAGCCCATGTCATAGGGCTCTGCTTGGATAAAAGAATCGCCTCGCGGAATTTCGTCATTCTCTAGAAGCTGAGCATTCTTGATACCTTATTTCTACCACCTCGGAGATATCAAAATCGACAGCAAAACACACAATCTTCGAAGACTGCCTGCAGCCTCCGATCCCGATACCATCAGCCACAATAGCTCCCAAGTTACCGCAACCTTGCAATCAAGCACTGTACGACCGTGAGATCTTTGCAATGTGCACCCAGACCCAGTTCCATTGCATCGGCTGCAACCGCGACTTCATGATGACCACCGGGTGGTGTTATCGGCGCCCATACTGCCATACCCAGACTGAGAACGGCGGTAATGTCGAGTCGAGCGTGCATCCAGGATGCCCGAATCAAGACCGCCCGAAGAAGTCGAGCAATCCTTGAATCAATGGCGACGGACTGGCTTTGGAGACGAATGGATTTTGGGTCAAGGGACATAATCTTTGGGCCCTTCAAATGCAACCCGCAACAATTTGTCTCCGCCAGCAGGTCGCCCTGAACATGAAGCGGAGGGACGGCAGACTTGGAGGCGCATCCGGGATGGACATGGTTGCATATAAAGCGCTGGAGACATTTGGAAGTCACGAAGAGCGCCCTGCGCTGATTATTGCCTTGAAAGGCAATCGCATTTTTGGAGTTGAAGTCGCATAGGAGCATTAGAATGAATGAGACAGCCTGCCTTCATAACAAAATGTCTTTGAAAGATCTGGATGAAGAGAAAAGGGGGTCAGTTGCAGAACACTTTCACCGTGGTGCCAGAGAGGCATCACCATTGCTTTGAATCCAACTTTGGAAATACCTACAATGCTCAGGTGTACCGGCCCCTTGAATTAAAATCACGCCTGAGAGAATGCATGACTGCCACACGCGTCAGGTCTTGCGTCGCTAAACTGCCAAGGCAATCCGGGTGGTCTGGCCATCGCCCTACACGCTAAAAACATGGTGTGATGTGAACGCAGCACCATTTCGTGGCGGTAGAACAACGTGATATGTGAGCCCTCAATTGGCGGCCCAGCTTCCTAGACTCCTTGGCTTTTCTTGTCAAGACACGCATGTATCCGAGAATGTTCGTCCGCTGCGCCTCCTCACTCGGTAGCCTTGGCTTCAGTGAGGTCGATAAGTAAGGGGGGCGATTCCTGTTGTCGCGTTGTCCTGACTTCGATTCTCATTTGGAAGTGCATCTCAATTACACCAAAAACCAAAACAGCAAGTTATCACGACCAATCGGAAAAGCACGAGCAGATACAGGCAAATGGCAGCACAAACACCAGAGCTGCCATCAACCATCAAGGCATGGCGGTTCCACACCGCCGCCCACGGGGCGCACAAGCACCTCCAGCTCGAGGACATCCCCATGCCCGAGTTCAACGAGAAGCGCCTGCCCCCTAACTCGTCCCTCATCAAGGTCCTCGCCGCCACCGTCAACCCGATCGACGTCAAGATGGCCGGCATCCCCATCATCGGCCGCTTCACTCAGCCGATGCCCGCCGTCGTGGGCCGCGACGCCTCGGGCATCGTCGTCAAGACGACCGACCCGTCGCTCCGCGCAGGCCAGCTCGTCGCGTGCCGCCTGAGCGAGAACCAGGCCCCCGGCGTCATGGCCGAGTACATCGTCGTGCCCGGCAACGACAAGGGGGCCGCGGCCGCCGTGCCCGCCGGCGTGTCGGCCGTCCAGGCCGCGACCGTCGGCACCACGGGCGCCACGGCCCTGCAGGCCATCGCCAGGCGGTACGACCTCGGCAAGCTGGACGGCGGGCCGCGGCGGATCTTCATCAACGGCGGCTCCGGCGGCACGGGCACCTACCAGATCCAGGTCGCCAAGGCGCTGGGGTTCCACGTCACGGCGTCGTGCTCGGGCGCCAACGCGCAGCTGTGCCGCGACCTCGGCGCCGACGAGGTCCTCGACTACAAGCAGGCCGAGCCGGCCCGGGCGCTGGCGGAGCAGGTGCGCGCCGGGAGCCAGCCGGCGTACGACCTGGCCGTCGACAACGTCGGGATCAGCTGGGAGCGGTACCGCGCGGCGGACGAGTTCCTGGCGCCGGGGGGCGTGTACGTGCAGGTCGGCATCGGGTTCCGGTGGGCGGAGCTGCGGTCGGCGCTGCGCATCAACTGCTGGCCGTCGTGGCTGGGCGGCGGGAGGCGCGCGTGGTCGTTCCTGTCGATGCGGACGGACCGGGCGGACATGGAGCGCGTGCTCGGGTGGATGGGCGAGGGCAAGGTCAAGGTGCCGATCGACAGGGAGTTTGAGTTTGGCGAGGTGCCGCAGGCGTACGAGACGCTGCTGGCTGGGCGGGCGAGGGGCAAGATTGTGGTCCGGTTTCCGGCTCTAGAGGAGAATGCGACCGCTTGAGATGTTCATGGATGTAGTCTACCATTTGCTTGCATTTTGGGTCTGTTTATCTCGGCTTGAGGAGTTGAACGGCGGTTTGCACCTTATATCAGGCCAGGCACTACCACGTCAATTATTCGTTCGTTATGCTTAATGATTCATGATAGAATACCGGGACGATATTGCGATCATTTCTCATACAGCAAACCCTTCCAATCAGAAGGTAGATACCTAGGTAGGTACCTTACTTTATACAATGAAAGAGGTGACATGCCTCCTCAATCTAATATCGTAGCGCTCGCTCCAGGGCCTGTTGCGCTAGTTACGCTGCTCTTTCGGGCGGGTTTCTTGCCGGCCTCGTAACGGCCCCAACGCTTAGAAAAAGCGCTAAAAACCTAAAATCTTGCATCATCCACAGAGAAGGTGTGTGTACCTTGACCATGATCACATTTCGGCCAGCCCCAGGGGTTATCCGCATTTCAGGCGTAGCCCAATGCAAGATGAAGCGGCCTCCATGAAATCTTCGCAGGCTTCAACAGCTGGTGGTACCACGCTGGTGGCAGAGCGAGACCCGTCGCCAGTCGAAAAGACCATCGTCCAACCGTCCCCGCGCCGACGCGGAGGCATTGCCTGTCGCCGCTGCCGGCGCTTGAGGACCAAGTGCGTCAATGAGAACGGCGCGAGCCCATGCGAAGGCTGCCGAACGGCGGGGTCTGCGGTTGCAGCGCAGTGCACGTTTCTTCGGAAGGGTGAGAGAGACATGGACCGTGACTTCCGACGACGCCCGCTGCCCTCGTCTCAGCAGAAGCTGCCGCAGCCAGGGGATTCGGCGGTAGCGGTGAGCGAGGCTGGCTCAGAACTCAGCCATGGAAAGCAAAGCATGGAGTTCGATGGAGAGCAGCCTGCTCAGCAGACTCGCCTGTCATCTGTGCCTCCCAGCGATACTGCCGCCGCGATCTCTGAAGGGGTGTTGCCACCATTGGAAGAGATGCTGGATGGCTGTCGCACCTTCATGACCTACTACTTCCAGTTGGGCTTCACGCCAAAGGCCATCTTCATCGAGAATCTCAACCGCAATCCTTCCTCCGTCAGTCCATTTCTCATCAGCTGCATCCTGAGCATCTCAGCGCGCTTCTGCCCGGCTCTGGTGCGCCGCTATGGCAGCGCCGCTGGCGCAACGGATCACTTCCTCGCCGCTGCGCGAGGCTGGGCTGCCACCGAGATGTACAGGCCTTCCCTTGAGCGCACCCAAGCGTTCTTCCTACTGGCGATCTCCGAGTGGGGGAATGGTGACAAGGATCGCAGCTCCATGGATATGGGAGTCGCGGTGCGCATGGCCTCTCTGCTCAAGCTCCACCGCGAGGAGACGTACCAACTTCCCGCAGGTGCGTCTGCAGAGCAGATTGTCCGCGCAGAATCCGCTCGGCGGACGTTCTGGATGATCCAGAGCCAGGAAAACCTGCACTCTGGATACAGCACCCCTGCCCCTTTCGCCCTCGACGACATCACTGCCCTGCTCCCCTGTGATGAGTCGGATTTCGCCTTCGGGATCGTGCCTGCGCACCGGGCCGCCCTCGCTGGCACTCCACCGGCCACAGCCAACCCGCGACTCACCGATGCGCCTGACCGTTGCATGTTCGCGACCCTCGTCCAGGCACACACCCTGTGGGGGCAAGTGGCACGTCGTGCGTGCCGGCCGGACCCCAAGGCCATCGAACACATGAGCGGCACCGAGGGGAGCATGACACCCTTGCCGCCATGGAACCCCGCGAGCGAGTACGCCGCAACTGCGCGAGAGTTGAGAGAGTTCGAAGACAAGATGCCGGCCCGGCAGGCCTGGTCGGTCTGGAACCTCCGCGGCTGGCGCGCAGACTCGCTGCACCTGGCCTACCTCGCCGTCACGCCCGTCCTGAGGCTCAGCAACATAGTCCTGCGGCGCATCTACCTGGAAGACATCATGGCCGCCGTGGAAGACACCACCACCCCCACCAGTATCAAGCAGCAGCGGCAAGACTCGGCACCCACCACCGACGCACCGCCCGAGGGCTTCTGGGCGCGCATGTCGGACGAGCTCTTCGCCAACGTGCGCGAGCTGCACGAGCAGATCGACGCCTACTTCTCCATGCGCACCAAGGGCGAAGGGTTCCCCGCCATCCTCGTCTTTTGCGTCTACATCTGCGGCTCCCTGGCGTCGTACCTGTGGAAGAACCCGGCGCTGTGCCCGGCGCAGGCCGACGGCGCCGAGGAGATGGCCATGACGGCGCTGCAGGTGCTGGGCGAGCTGCACGGCGCGTGGCCCACGTCGGCGCGGTGGAGGCAGGGCCTGCAGCAGATTGCCTCTGCGCAGCCTGCCGCTGCTCCTGGTACTCCCGGCGCGGGTTCGACGAGTCCCGCGTCTGGGGTTCCGGGGACGGGTAGGGCTGGTAGTGCTGCCGCTGCTGCTGCTGCTGGCACGCCGCGCGAGAGCCTGACGAGCTGGGAGGGCATGTCTGGCCCGGCTAGTAGCCGGGGGGGCGTGGTCACGAGCGGCACGCTGGAGTCGTCTGGAAAGGAGGCCGGGTTCGATGTCGCTGGGGTGCAGATGGAGACGTTTCCGAGCGAGCTGTTCGATGCCGAGTTGGCGGCGATCTTGTCTGGAGACCTCAACTATGGGTTTTTGGATGACCTGCAGCAGCAGTGATGGATGAATTATGATAGATTGATTCAATCAATGGCAGTGGCAATACCAACTCATTCTCAGGTGAACGTCGCCAAAGCTTGTGAGAATGCCCAGGGATAATGCAAATCCAGGTGGATGTCTAATATCTGAACACGGACTCCCGAGAAGAAGTGATATCCTGCCGATTTGAAGGCCAAAAAGAACGATATGTATCAGGAGAATGGTAGGTCACCAGGTTCGGATACGTTTGCTAGAGACCCTTCCATACTACTGCTCCTTTCTAGTAAGGGATTCTGGTCACCGCAAAGGTCATCGAGCTCAATGGACAACCCTAGGCCTACATGACATCTCCTCAGGTCTAAGTTGAGGGCTAATACTCTGAAAATGAGACCTGGCCAACGACGCAAATAGAATTGTTATAGATGTATAGTATCCATATTTCATAAACTGTAGTATATCTTGATAGAAATGATGGGAATCTGTTGCATAAAAGGCTGTTTATATAGTGAAGTGAAGCAACCGGATAGATGGTATTTTTTATGTCTAGTAGACAAATTTGATATGTTTTGCTATTAAATTAACCCAGCACAGCCTTCCACAATTCAATACATCTGCTCGTAGGTTTAAGGATGAATATTATTTAACCATTAAAGTATCTGATCATAACATTTTGGGCCCTGATTTCTGCTGGTGTCCTTCACGATTGCGAGATATCACTCTTGAGCATCACGCAGAGCATCTCAGCATCACCAGCCAGACCCACCATGCGATTGCTGCGACTGTACGGAGTAAAGTGGATGGATGACTAACAAAACAATTCCAGGCTGCCAGGTGCGAGGCAGTCACAACGGAGCTGAGTCACCTGGCTGGGGCCGGCGAGACTGGAAGAGACTAGCGCAGGCGGAGTCGGTGGCGACGAAGCGAGCCCCTCAGCCCAATCAAAGACGGACCCTATCGCCTCCACGTGACTCCGCCCACACAGACACACAGAATCAGAACAAATCTTTCCTCAACCCCATCTTGGTCGAAATCGACTTCCCTCATCACCGACAAGCCTCGAGTACCGCCATCACCACAACACAACACCTTACTCTTTCATCATGGGTAAAGTTCACGGTTCCCTTGCCCGTGCCGGCAAGGTCAAGTCTCAGACCCCCAAGGTCCGTATATCCCGACGACCCCGAGCGTTGTTCTGAGGAGAGCATGGGGGAGGGCGGAGAGGGCAGGAAGGCGAGAAGAAAAAAAAGCCGACCGCAGGCCATCGCGCAAAACCCATCATCGACGACACGACGGCAACGAATAAAATGCTGACTTGATTTCCCCCCCGATTACAGGTTGAGAAGCAAGAGAAGACCAAGACCCCCAAGGGTCGCGCTCGCAAGAGACTCGTATACACCCGCCGTTTCGTCAACGTCACCCTGACCGGTGGCAAGCGCAAGGTGCGTCAGATTCTGGTACTGCGAAATAATGAGGAGGCAGGAGTGCTGACAAGATTCTGCACCACAGATGAACCCCAACCCCGGCTCTTAAGCGAATCGAATCGAAAATTCTCCTTTTTTCAACTCGATAATGGAACAGCGGCCGGAGACGGTGGTTTCTCTTGGGATGGTGTCATGACTTTACTGCGTGGCTGGAAATTCGATGGACAATTTCGCATTTACTCCCGGCATCACTTTTTTATCGGTTCATTCGGTCTTGTGGCTTCTGCGTTTGCGCGGAGGGCACCGGGAAGAGAGGGCATCAGGGAAAAACCAACATGGTGCGACCTTTCGAGGATTCCGGCCCCTTCTGGTAGAGCATATACAGGAAAAAGAAATACGGATACTTCGTCGGACATCCTGATAAAATTCACTGCTACGGTCATGGTTCCGCATGGTGCGTTCTTGAATTGATCATGACTTGAAGAATATGGCAACTCGACAGAAAGCAGGGATGGGACGGATGACTTGCTCGCGACCTGTTGTCATATTTGTCTTTGCCTCAAATTTGCGCGTCCAAAGATCTTGACGCCTCTTGTTCGTGATTCATTGCTGCAGGCGCTTCTAGTTCCTCAGGATAACCGAGTCCACATCTGCCCTTGCATCTCTAACGCTATAGGATCGTGTCTGATAAGGGACTCTTCTCACGCTTTTGACTCGCAGGTCGTCTGCAGTTTCATACCCCCGAACCATCATCCTGGACATACGCAGCCTCTAACCCGTCACAGCCCGGTCCCAGGCTGCTGCGTCCTCCTGTCCCAGTACCCTATCCCGGTCTTGTGCACCCCCCACCGGTACCCGTCGCACCAGACGTCCTCGCCCTCGACGTGGCCGGCCATCTCGAACGGCGTCCGCGAGCCGCTGGCCACGGTCGGGAAGAGCGACTCGAGCAGCGACTCGAGCGCCACGTTGAAGTATCCGCGCCAGTCGGCGCCCGCGACGTCGTCCTCGACGTCCTGCGGGTCGACGGGCTCGGCCGCCTTGGCGGACACGGCGACGGCGTAGGGGATCTCCCTGCGGTACTGGCGCTTGCCCGACGAGGGGAGGCGGGAGTCGAGGACGGAGCGCAGGGCGGGCGGGGTGATGTAGAGGCAGACGCTGTGGGCGAGGCCGGGGGGCAGGTTGTCGGACATTGCGGAGTATAGGCTTTGGTTTGGGTGTGAGGTCAGTGATACTAGGTGGACAGGGGTGGGTATTGAGCGGATGGGGGAGCGTCGTAGTTCATTCTCAAAAGAGACAGCACGTGTGTGTAGGTTCAGATGAATGTTCACTCACCGAGCAATTCCATCGAACCCTGCGTCGCCTTCGGTCACGTCCTCTACCCAGCGGAACTTCATCCGTGATAGGCACTCCTCGAGGCCATCGAACCCCTTGTAAAGGTCCGTCGACTCTTTCAGGATCAAGTCGAACCGCTCCCGGCAGGCAGCCCACTCCGCCTCGTCCCGGATCTCGGGGCTCTTGAACACGACGAACCCCCACGGGTCCCAGCGCGACTCCGGACCGCGGCGCTCCTCCATGAGCCTCATGGCCTGCATGAACAGGGGCTCGGACGGGGGCGGGTCCGCGATACCTGCGAGTACATAATGAACACACCGTGAACTCCAAGACTCAACGAACAAAAAAGATGGCTGGTGACCCTTCTACTCACCCTTGGCACGCTTTTCCCGCGTCCACATCTCGTCAAAGAACTTTTCGTACTCTTCGTCGCCGACGTCCGCCCGCAGACCATCGCGGAAGGCGGACATGTTCTCCGGGGTGAGCCCCTCCATGTCGTCGGCAGCGCCGCTGTTGAGCATGCGGTCGCGGTCCCAGCCCTCCGGGTAGTACGGCGGCACTGACGACATGCTGCAACTGCAATATGGTTGTATTCCTGTCCCGAGGCGATGATCTGGTCACGGAACATTCGGCAACAAAAGATGTCATCGACCGAGTTTGAGATGATTCGAGGAGATCTGTGTAGGATTCGACAAAATTGGGCTAGCGCTTTTGGTACACCAAGTTCACCGTCCGTACCTTGATGATCTGCAAGTACGGCATATGTCACTGGCGCTTTTCTGCATCGGGAAAACAGCTATGCTCAAGCTTTCACATGATGGTCTGCATTGGCGAGGATGATGTGCCTGCAAAGTAGTTTCTGGATATTGTGTTCGTTCTGCAGAACAGACAGGTTCCCCAACTACCATTATGACAAAGCCCTGGGCTGAGAGCATCAATGGCTCATTCAACCTCCAGACGGCCGCGGAATTTAACAGATCGGGGCCGGGCGACTGAGAAGTCTCTAGTCGCCTACTTTCATCTCGCCGGATGATATGATGTGCTTTGGGATGTTCCAAGCCCCCTCCTTTCCCTTACCCAGGATCCCAAAAGACTTTCCTAGAAAGCCAACCGCTATTAAAACATCCCTAGAGGATCAAGATCAGAATACTTTTCGAGCATTACTATCGTGTTAGACATGAGGTCGCTGTGGATATTTTGCTGAGTCGCCTCCAGCTGGGCGAATAATTAGTTGAAACAGGGAGGATGTGCGTCCTCCACTCATCCTCTCCAGAACAAAAAGAAGAAACCATGACTTCGTTAGCAAAAGCAGAAAAACGCCCTTTTTGTTGTTGTTGCGGGTGGCGTGTTGAATGATCCCCTCGCGATCAACTTCCCATTCCCGAGTGTTCCCAAATGTCCCGAATATTTCTCCAACAACGATGCCATGCCAATAAAAAACAAAAAATCCCAAGCAAGCAAATAAACACTTTTGTTTTTTAGTTACTCCGTAACATGCTTGCCATCCTCTATCCTCCCGCACTCCTCCAAGTGCCTCTCAAACGACGCGGGCGTGTACAGCCGGCGCGGGTGCATCTGCCTGGGCGTGCGGCCCGCGATGCCCGAGCGGCACCCGGAGCAGTACGCCCCCCACTCGAGCTGCGCCGCGCCGCCGGCGCCGGCAGCGCCCCGGCCCCCTCCTCCCACGAGGACGGGCGCGCGCACCACGGCGGCGAAGCGCAGCGGCGCCATGGCCGCGGCCGAGAACTCGAAGCGCTGCAGCACGAGCGACGACAGCCTGTCGCCCGCCCGCACGGCCCGGTCCCGCGCGGCGGCGAGCTCGAGCGCCCGCATGTCGGACGCGTACTCGCGCATCGCGACGAGCGAGCCGTGCAGCGC